>NW_027281761.1:0-163211 GCF_046629955.1 Centroberyx affinis
ACTGCACTCGCTTAAACTAACCAACTAGACTTCCAGGATAAAGTCTTAAGGACCATTTAAAGGACCATTTAACATCATGTGGGCAAACCTGCCGATGAAGCAACACGTTTCCCTTCATGAAGTCATATGCACTAAACTGTCATATGCTGTCTAACCATAAAGAAGAATCATGGGAGTTATAGTGAGTTTATAGTGACCTTATCATACTTTATGGTATCTTTATCTCCTATGACATCACTATAATATTCTTATAATTTTCCTCTAGGCAGTTATAGTGTGTCTGTGGTACTTAATAATGAGTTTATAGTGATCTTATGGTATTTTTTTCTTTTTTATCTCCTATGGTAAAATTCCTGTATATTCATAGGGAGACTTACAGTATTTGGATTGTGCCTTTTTAAAATGTATCATAGGATTACTATAGCTGTTTGTTTTTTTGTTTTTTTTTGTCGTATGGAAAATGCTGGATACATACCCCCGAATCCAGGTCGCAGCCTGTTGTCATAGCCGTCCAGAAGTCGGTCTAAAATGCGTGTGAAATTCTCCGGATAGATCCTTTCATCCTTTTTTGTCTGCCCGGAGATTTTCTTTACACTGAACAAAAAAAAAAGAAGAAGAAGAAGAAAAAAAACCCGAACACACAATGAGGATATGCTTAACAAGACAAGTCAACAACCTCACCGCAAATAAAAACACCTCATTAATGCAAATTAATGAGGCAAAGGAGGCGATCGGAGACACTTTTGCGCCCGCGCTCCTGCCGCCCGTTCCCGCACAGTGTGTGTGTGTGGGGGGGGGACTCACCAAGTCGCCAAGCAGAAAAAGTAGAGGAGAGTCAAGAAGACGCGAGTGGGGCGCGCCGCTGTCACCATCTCCTTCTTCGTGGCAGAGACCATCTTTGCATGCCATACTTCAAGCCTCTTCACATCGCACCGCGGCCCGACGGAGGTAGCCTGGTCCCGGGGAACGGAGAGCCGCCGCGGCGCAGAGGCAGAGGGCAGAGCGGCGCAGGGAGCAAGTTGAGCATCCTCCCCTCCTCCTCCTCCTCCTCCTCCTCCCTCCTCCTCCTCCTCCCGCAGTCTCTCCGCCAGACACACCGCGCACCTTCACCTCCTCCTCTCCCCCCCTCCTGCTCCTCCTCCTCCTCCTCCTCCTCCCCCAAGCCCCGGTCACTTCTCCTGTCCGAGCCTAGCTGCTGCTGCTGCTGCTGCTGGCGTCCAGGCCGAGCAGAGAGACACACATCCTCTCCTCTGCCTCTCCTTTCCTTACTATCCTGTCTTTGTTTGTCTTTCTATTTCTCTCTGTTTGTCTTTCTCTCCATCTGTTTGCTTCTTTGTCTCTGTTTCTCTCTCTCTGTCTCCCTCTCTCTCTCTCTCTCTGGTTTGTCTTTCTCTCTCTCCCTCTCTCTCGCTCTCTCTCTCTGGTTTGTCTCTATCTCTCTCCTTCTCTGTGTTGCTTTCCTGCTCTCTTGCTCCCTCTCTCTCTCTCTGTTTGCTTCTCTGTCTCTCTCACACTCTCTCTCTCTGGTTTGTCTCTGCCTCTCTCTCTCTCTCTCTCTCCCTGTTTGTCTCTCGCTCTTTTTCTCTGTGTTGCTTTCCTGCTCTCTCTCTCTCTCTCTCTCTCTCTCTCTCTCTCTCTGTTTGCCTCTCTCTCTCTCTCTCTTCCCCTCTCGCTCTCTCTCACACACACCTGCCATGGTCAGGACACAGAATGGACGTGCGCTGCTTTGAAACGACTTTAACAGAGCCAGATCTCTCTCTCTTTTTCATTTCACCATTTCACCATCCATCCGAAATAGCAAAGGAGGAGGAGGCAGCCACTAACTTAACACGGTTTTACATCAGCAGATTGTGCGTTTTACCTCATCAGCCCGTCACCCATCTCAACATTTGGCGTTGTCCGACAGCGTGACCTCCCCTGCCTATCAAACCCATACTGTAATGTATAAGCAGCGTACCTTGTTCTCTCCAGTTTGTGCTTTGAAGACTTACTCGTACAGAAAGAAGAGAGCAGAGAAAGCGGTTTGCCCTTTGACCTCAGCGTCAATCAGGCGGCCATCGGTTCACAGCAGCGTCACTCCGGCTGCTTTATAAGCAGCCTAGCCTACATGTTGAACTAGTTTCAGGAATGCGTTGGTGAAACGCCTGTATTAAGATTCAAATGGGTCAGTCTTGTCGCAATACGCAATCACACACACACACACACAGGGACACACGGGCACGCACGCACACAGGTACTGTAGAGGAACTGGGACAAGCCACATGCTGCTTCACAGATTTCTCTGCACCTGGGACAAGCACAAGACCTTCAGTCCGTGTGCGTGTGTATGTGCGTGTGTGTATGTGTGTGTGTGTGTGTGTGTGTGTAAGCGAGAGCATTTGCGAGGCGCTGAAGGTGAAGTGCGGGTAAATCTCGCCGGATAAACAAGATGTCTGGGTTCCACCACACTGGCCTCCTGATTGGTTTTGAAGTGCTTACAGCCCGCGCGTACACACACCGCACAGCCTTGCCTTGAAAGAGAAGCCACTTAGTGTGTGTGTGTGTGGGGGGGGGGGGGGGGGGGGGGGAAGGCGGATTGTGTGCTTGCACACGCTGAAGGAAAGCCTGCTGTAGCTGCGTTACATGCAAAGTGAAAAGCGGTGTAGTAGTAGGAACGCGGCTCCCGATCCCCTGGTACAGCCGCCCACCCCCGGTCCACCCACAATGCACTAGAGCCTAGGCATCTTTGCGGGGGATGAGTAATAACGCGTGCTCTTTGTGGGGGCAGGCTTCGGTCCAAGTGCAGGTTTTTTTTTTTTTTTTTGTCATTTGATTACAATTTGCTCTTTTAACTGAAGCACTTTAGGCATACTGTACAAAAAGGTTGTAATAATATTCATTCAACAGCGGCGGAATGTCTCGAAATGTCAGGGCGGGAAATAACAGTTTTAGGAAAAAGTCACGTTAACCTGATTATGCCGCGCTGACCTTTCCTAGTAAGTCTGTCCTGTGTTTAAATTACATCATGTATCGCTGTGTTAACATGTGCGGCCTAAAGATACGTACTGTACATGGAGAACGTTTCCCCACTAAAGAGAGAGGCAGGTTCGCTGTCATAGTCTTCTAACCCGATTTCTATTATTGCACTCTTTTGTGGCTTCGGCGTGTGTGTGTGCGTGTGTGTGTGTGTGTGTGTTTGTGTTTGTGATAGACTTTGTCCCGAGACTCCTTGAAACAGGTTCTTTTGCTCTGTAAGCTATATACCCTGCAGCAGAAATAACTGCTATAACCTAGTTTTTTATCAGTGTGAGAGCGTGCGCACGTGTGTGTGTGTGTGTGTGTGGAGGGGAGGTGGATGGGGTGAGGCATGGCTCTGTGTTGGTCTGTGTGTGTGTGTGTGTGTGTGTGTGTGTGTGTGTGTGTGTTGTAAGGGGTTGAGGGGCATGGCGGTGGAGGGTCACTACATTCCCTCCTGTTGGCTCCATGCAGGACCCGCTGGGAGCCTTCATACTGCCCACACACACCTAGAGCTGCAGCAGTGGAGCTTGTTAGCTGGCAGGCCTTACTATAGCAGGAGAAAGACCTCATCTACACTGGAATTACTGACTTTTGGACTGGTAGTCAAGTGAGCCCTCACCCCCTATTTTGAGTGTTTTGGTTCACTGGTATGAATTAACTGCTATGATTCATTTTCATTACCTGCTTAATACTAGAAAGGCCAAAGGCTTTGGGAGGTGGGGGAGGCCGACAAGCTGTCAATTGAAGGGGGTAAATACAAGTAGAACACTATTTCCTTGCATGATTTAGGAAATAAAACAACACTAGTTTGTACAGAAAGTGGATCCAAGAAAAGTCATCGAGGGGCAATTTGATAGCTGAGATATTTCAGTTTGAAAATTCAAAGCAGCACTCACCTTCCTAGTGTTAATCCTTTTCAGGGTTGGGGGGGGGGGGGGGGGGGGGGGGGCTGGAGCCTGTCCCAGCATGCACTGGGACACCCTGAAAACCAATCCATCACAGGGCAAAAACACATACACAGACATATTCATACCTATGGGTAATTTAGAGCCTCCAATCCACCTGATTTATATGTCTTTGGATTGTGGGAGGAAATTGAACCCGGGTCCTTCTTGCTGGATCAGATCAGTAAAAATGCTCTAAAGAGCCCAGTTTTTTTTGTTTGTTTCTCGCTTGCCAAGTTTCACAGTGAAAGCCCCCAGCTGTGATCACCAGGCCGCTGCATCACCCTTCATGTGTTTGATCGCTGTGCAGCCACACTGCTGTTACCTGCTGCCCAGGTGAGAGCAGTGCATGTGTGCAACATCTGCTATAAAACCATGAGACATAATAAAATGTGTTTCGCCATTTGATATAGATGACATAAATGAGTGAATCTCTCCAAAAACACTCAGTCCACAAAATGTATAATCCTTGTGTGCTATTTGTTTCCCAGTGTTGAGCAAAGCTGCAGCGTTTCTGGGTCATGTTATTGAGCAAAGAGAGCCGTAATGGCCAGGTAGGGAGAGGAAGCGGCTCTTTTGCACTGGGGGTTACGATTGATGAGGCTCGCTGTGGCGGTGTCGGCACACGCGGCTAATGAGTCAGAACCACGAGTCAAGCTGTCAAGAAATCACGCCGCCCAAAAAAAGCCCAATGTGACATCTTCAGCTCCCAACAAAGGCAGAGAGAGAGAGAGAGAGAGCGAGAGAGAGAGACAGACGGGCTGATTGAAACTGAGAGAGGAGGTCGGAGAGGAGAGCTCATGCCACTTCTTTATTTCAGCTGTAATTCATTTCCTTAACATATATTTGAACTTAAACATGTACAAATTTGCGATGTAAATTTTCAGTGAGCATGACTGAAATTTGAGTGATTTGCTCCTTTATGTCATTTGTATCAAAAGGGAAAAGCCATTTTATGATATCTTGTGGTTTTATGGAGCAGATGCTGTACACATACACAAACGCAGTGGGAATGTGAGTAATGATCAAACGATTGAAGGTAAGAGACGCAAACAAATGCAACAAAACAAATCATATTGATCATATTGTAACCTATTGTGTGTAAATGTTCTTACAGTTTATACAGTGAAATATTTATATTCTTAACTTATTTTTCCTTTTAAGTAAAGGATGGAGCCATTAATACAAATGTAAACAAAACATTTTACCTGTAACACTTCATTTCAGAGAGTTTTTGTATAGCATTTATTACATTGTGGTAGAGTGGCATGTCAATTGAAATAAAAAAATGTCTCTTTGACCCCGCCCATTGCAGTTTCGCACAACCAATTAGATTATTTCTGCATTCAGAGCAGCTCTGCCTCTGAGAAATGTTTGTATAACTAAAACTCCAATCTGCTAGTTAATCCATTTGCCCCATGTTAAACTTTGGCTCACATTCATCAAGGGTGTATTTTTCCACTGAGGCTCTTCTGCACTTCCATGCCTTACTCAAAAACTTGGAATACCCACCTCAACTTTACTAGTGCACAGGCAAACGTGAGTAGGAAGACTGTCCTTCAACTGGAAGACCTGGGTTCAAGCCCCTATGTCATTAAGTATCCTGAAGTGTCCTTGAGCAAGACACTGAACCCCTACCATCTCCAGGCTTTTCTGCTACTGACACCTAAGCTCTGGTCTCCTTGTGGAGGCGGGCAGGCACAAAGAGAATCTCCCTTCAGGGATCAATACAGTATCAAAAAAACACACCTTCCCTGACATACTAGTCTATAAAAATAAAATCCATGTTCAGAAAAACAATAAATCCTTTCCTTCCTGACTCCAGTTCCCACCTCACAACCCCTCAAGGAGAACATCGCTGTTTTTCAATTCCTGCATTGACGAAGACTTTGTAGCAGCAACAAATGGGAAGACATGACCAATGCAGAGGACATGACACAGAAGTCTTGCCAGAGAGGCTGTAACCAGAGTGACTGAACGTACAAGCGCACACGTCTTTTGGAGCCCCTATTCCAAAATTGTGTTCTCTCTGAAATGCTCTCCACTTGCCAACAGGATTAAAAGAGTGATCCCGAGGCAGTGAAGAGTCCTCCAACAACATGCTATCTTCAGAGAAACACCCCGGTTTGCATTAAAATATGCTGTCAGAGGCACGCTGGAGAAAATGGCACCTAAGTCTCTTATGCCTAAGGACCGGTACTACTTTGTCCCATCTGCAGGACATTGAAAAGAAAGTCGTTCCATCCAGAGCAAAGGTGGCAATGTCCTGGAACATTTATCCACTTGTGCGTCTGAGGGAATGGGAGTCATTTATGCCATCCAGGGCCCTTGACCTCTCATCCACTTTGGTAAGACCCGCCGCCTCTTTACATGCAGGTACTTCAGTACACAGGCGTGCGCTGTGATGTAAAGACGGCAGATTTCCTCTCGCTAGAAAATCAACCAGTCTCATAACTGAGCAAGTGAAGCCCAAACCAAGAGGTCGGGACTTTGAAAGAACTCTGCTGAAGTGTGAGGTGCGCTGGATCCATCAACTAAACAGTTTCATGAAAAGAGGAACTTGACTTTTCTTGGGGTTTTTTGTGAATAATGCCATCTATTTAACCTGTGATTGCAGGTACATAGAACTGTCTGACCTGCTAAGCGGACTGTTTCAACCCAGAACAGTCAGCTGTCCTTTTAGTCCCTTTAGTTAGACCATTTCAAGGACACCTATAGGTGCAGTAGGTGGTAGGTCAGACCTACACTCACTGTACTTGTGGTCTAGTTGTCCTGCGTATAAAGGACTAAATCTGTAGTGTGGGTGAGTGTATGTCTGACTAGTGCTGAGAGGGGTGTAGCCTTCTGCAGCAGGGGTTCTCAGATGCCAGAATGTACTGCTGAGTCTCTTATATGGTCTTAATTCCATGAAACATCCATGATGGGAGGTGTCCACTTGATAATCCCAATGACATGCCCGTTTTCACCCACCCCCGTTTCTTCTAACATCCAACAAAGGTTTCTCAGTAGGTGCTCACCCTAATTCAATGGCAAAACTTAAGGGATAGCTGCATCAGATTCTATGTGTTGGTAAATTGTGCCTTTTGTTCATGGTTGAGGTGCTAGCTATTGATTTGTTGATGCTGTAGGTTTACTTTTATGACCTGATTTGTAGTGATTCATTGTAGTCATTAAGTTTACTGAAGCAATGGTCATGGACATTTGGCTCACATAGCACAGGAGTGGGAACAATCCAAATCAGGAGGTTTTGTCTTGTGTGTACAGAAGGGCAACTGGATGATCTGGTGTCTCCTGTCATGAATACCTTTTATCTTAAATTATATGGATGGATTCCTGGAACCAAGTTGATAGATAACTATCATTTCAGGCTATGACACAATTTCAGATTGAGAACTTCACAGTTGATAGTTTGCTCATATCAAGTAATCTGTAGTGTATGGAACAGGCAAAATTCAGCCTGTGGTGCGAGGGAATGACGCTAACTTTGCTTCCTTATCTAGGCATGTGTTAATAATATCCAAATCCTCATTCCATTTCATCTTGCTGCCTTTCCCTGGGTCTGAAAATAAAAATCTGAAAATATTTTTGCCCAAGGGACCCTCGCTCTCAGAGAATTTGTATTATGTGATTTAGTAAAGAATAGTGTAACTGACTTTACTGTATAGCAGAGTGGAGAGTGAAACCTAAGATGATTAATTTCTCAAAAGCTCCAACTTTTGTAAGGTCTAAAAGGACTCATAAGCGGCGACATATGTTACATACGCCTCTTAAAATGACGACTTATCCTTCCCTCTTCCACCGTGGCTGTTTATCTGAAAATAGACACCGTGTATTTAATCTTTGCTCCAAAAACAGAAGCATGTTAACATACAGTATTCAGTGCACAGAGGAGTACAGCTGTTGTAGGCGGCAGGCATTTATTTCTTAAACACAGGCGGAAATGAGGCGTTCACACATTTATAGACCATTTCTGGTGATGATTTTGAATCCGTCCCCCGGGGGACGTGGCCAGTGGGAGATGTAAGGAGAGGCGTAAATGTTGGTGGGAGAATGTTTGCCCTGGAGCTAATGGTGTGTGAGCGTGTGAGTTTGTGTGTGTGTGTGTGTGTGTGTGTGTGTATGGATTTCCATGAATACATTACTCCTACTGCATAGAAAATGATCTTTGCCTCAACTTTTTTTTCAGGCAAACAGCTGTAGTCCTAATGAAGGAACACTGATGGCGGTCCAACGGAAGGAGGAATGGACATTAAAAGCATTTTAAACGGATAATGATCAGCCATTTCTGTAATTGTTTTAAAACGGCATGCATCAGTGAGAAATACCACAGCGCTATTTTAAGTTTGGCTGCAGCAGTCCATGCCTGGTATTAGTAAATGTGAAATGTCGTTTTCCTATCAGATCACTGTAATCCAGTGAAAGCAATGAAAGAACTCAAAGCAAACTGATTAGCCTATGTAGAAAAGAACAGATTGCCTAATACACTACCAGTCAAAAGTTTGGACATACCTCATTTTTCTTTAATTTTACCATTTTTTTTCACATTTTAGAATAATAGCAAAGACGTCAAAACTATGAAATAACACAAACGGAATTATGCAGTGACCAAAAAAGTGTTAAACAAATCAAAACTATCTTATATTTTAGATTCTTTAAAGTAGCCGCCCTTTGCTTTGATGGAAAGGCAAAGGCTTTGGAAAGAAATTCATACAGAGTCATCAACTTCACGATTTATATTTGTCTAAAAAACACATTTCAAGCATTTAAGCAGAAGCCTTTAGCTCAAAATGGCTTTAAGAGAATGAAAAACACAGTGCATTCAATCAGGTGAGTCCAGACTTTTGACTGGTAGTGTATATAACACATAAATGAGTTTGTCTGCCCCACTTGAAAAAGGCATTTACAGATGTCCAACTGATGTATCAGTGCTATTCCCTGAAAACTGATTGATATTCCCTATTCCTTGGGTTGAATCTCTTTAACGACACGTTTTGCTCTCCACGAACACATCCTCTTCTCGCACATGGCCTCTCGTGGAGGAGGACATCATGGAAACACAGTCCCAGTGTGCTCCTGCGTCGCTTCCTCAGTCTTCTCCGCGGCGGTCCGGACCCCCCGCCGGCGGCAGCAGATGCAGCCACAACACTTTACGGAGCTGTTTTTGCTGAGCCATGACAATTGCGACGGAAACAGGGTGACATCAGATAACCTTGCCATCACTGACACACCACACAGACGCGCACACACACACACACACACATGCACGCACAAGGACGAACTTGGCATGTCACTATGGCAACTGTGTCATCGTTTTAATCTCCGCAGGCAACGTGAAGTCATGGAATCGAGTCAGGAAGCCAATTTTGATGAGCTTGATTGTAGTGTGTGTGTCATTTGCTAATATATGAAGTTTTTATTATGGCTTAAGTCAAGAGGCCCTTCAAGGTTATGGGCTCCGCCAAAATTTGGATGGCACAATAATACGAATCAATACGCGATATGGGGTTCACGATTCAATACAACCACGATACGATGTAATAAATAAAAGTTCAGTGACAACAAAGTCTGACTGTGCAGAATTCTGTTTATTTCTGAGCCACAAATCTTTCTAGCGATGACACTGGCTTGCTAGAATGTAAACAACAATTTAAAAATGTCATTACAACGCTCAAATAATATAATTTGAATGGAGAGCTTGTGAAACTGTGATGGTCAAGCGTCTTATTTGTGATTACAACAGCAGAATAAAATGTAGCTGATATCATGATTCATTTTTCTGTCACTTGTTTGTATTGAGATATATTGAATTTCAATATATCGTCCCATCCCTAATACACAACATATAATGCATTAGGATTTTAAATAAATACAATACTAAGTAAATAATACCATGGTCCACGAAGATGTTTTGAAAGGGGTTGGATTATGGATAAATGCAACAGATAGTATTGTACCACATGAGCCTACAGATACAACTGAGCATTACATCATTTGGTGCGCCATCACAAAAAGTCCCTGTGCAAAAGGCCTTGTGAGCATCAGCAGGTCTTGTGAATACCAAACAAAACCACACTGAGGAACGGTCTAAACCTCCCCAGGCATTACCGACAGCAGCCTGGAGCAGACATATTATCCAGCAGTTAGACACTTAAACGGGGGGAAAAGAGTGCACCCTACCCAGAAGATTAGCCTAATGAATTCAGTTGCTTTCAAAGGAGCCTTCCTCTGGTGTGCAAGTTTCCGCTCTAAGCCCGCACCTGTTCCTCTGATGTCTCTCTTATTAAGCAGATGAGAACAACGCAACATTGTTATGGTTCGACTGATATGATCAAGTCAAAATAATACAATAATGAGTCCAAAAAATGTGCAAAATGTGAGTTTACGCAGGGAAACAGATTACTTCTTGATAGCGATTGATTCAAATTCACTTAACCAGGCTCTGAATGTGAAAGATAAGAACAAATACACATTGCAATGTCAGTCGTATTTATATGCAGACAGCATACCAGATACATTTTCATATCCAGGTTAAGCTTTTATTAAGGATAATGTGCTTATATGTATCTTCTCCTTCTTCTAATCAGAAATATCCCTTCATCATAGAAATATTCAGAACATTTTGAATATTAGCAGGGATTCAGCATGTTTCCATCTTGTTTGGCTTCCTCATAAGATTACAGCTTCCCACTCACACATTGTCTGGTGCTTTGGATGAAAAGTGTCCAATCACAGCTGCGAGCGAGTATCATTACCAAGAAGAGCACTTGAGCCCCGCTGCCGAGCCTCGATCTGAACCGTTACACAAGTGTGCAGCATTGCTCCAACCGCACACTTCCACACAAAAGTGCGTAATGTCTTATTGATCGTATCGATTGTGTGAATTGCTGCGACGCCGGGATGTAAGGTCACATGTCTCGGATTAAAAAAATGGGATTTGGATTCATTGAAGCCCTTAGTTCGACAGATTCCTGGCCTGATTGCTGGGAAGATCTCGCTTCATTCTGCCTCTCTATTGAGGCAGGCTCTGTATAAATAGGCACACTGGAAATAGCCCTTGACTCTCAGAGGAGCCTCTCAGGAGATAGCCTGGACCAATGGCCAGATTTCCAACACAGAGATATAGGCCAGAACATTACAGACAAGCAGACTGTAATGATGTTTTGTGGAATCCCTTCACATCTCGCGAAGCAGTAGCACATGTTATAGTATGAAATGAGATCAAACATTGTCTGAGAGTTTAACATTTTGAATCAGCATGTTTGAGAGAATATTTCCTCCCGCAAACCCAAAACATTCATGCATTTACCATTCTACACTACATTTACCGGATGTCAGGATGCCCGTGACATTTAATTATCCTCAACTATAATTTGGTGCAAGTCTTCTTACTGACAGCCTTGTTTTTCCCCATCCCCGCTTTGAATATTGTTGTTGTAATTATGTTGAACACTGAGCAGGATCATGAACGCGCATGTTTTCCCTAAAGTATCCCATGTGCCTCACAAGGTGCTAATGAATGCGTTTTCCACAATCTCCTGCCATGTCTTCCAGATCTCTGGTGACAATGTAACCCCTGGGTATAACTTGTGGAAAATTAAATGAAGCGACTTGCTTCTTATTTTTAATGGGTTTGATAACTCAACTTGAGAAACTTTACTTGGGACTTTGCATTTGAATGATGGATCTCAAATTTTTTGACTCTTTATTGTGGTAGGTGGCTCGTTATTAGGAAGAGGAATTCAAGCCTTGCTGGCTTTTCATGTCAAATTCACCCCAGTCTGAATAGCCTAAGCAGACCGTGGCAGCTATATCATTATAATAGTCTAACTGTGCCCTGTTATTTTTGATTCATTTTGTACTAGGCTGAGGAAAAAAGGCAGGTGTGAAAGTGAAAAAATCTGCCAATCGAATCAAAATTTCACTCGTTTCCAATGCAAATCAACTTGTTTCAAGAATTTTTGTCAGTCAAGTGACATGATTTTGACACTAGTAGAGTAATCTGCTTTATTTCAAGAGACAGGTGAGATTGCATTAGAAACAAGTGAAAATGATCTCACTCTAAGGAAAACAACATCTCTGTATTTTTTGCAGTGCAAGTAAGCCTGTACTGACACTCAAAGATAATGACCGGACAAAACCTGACTTGAACTTTTACTCTTGTGAAACCTCCGCCTCACTGTGTCCATGACAACTAATGTAATGACAGGATATATAGACTTTTATGTTGTTAAAGCATTTTACAGTATTTATATAGTCATCTTAAAATTTACAGCTCAATGCTTTGTAACTGTGTATTGGAAATTGAATCAAAAATTGAACCATATTATGTGTATAAACTGGATAGTGTTCTGCACCACTCTGTTTGTTAAGATGATTCAGCTTAAAAAGTGCCTTTGTTTGGGTGACAGAAGAAATACTAATACATCGTCATATACTGGGAACCTGCCAGTGTAAAACAATCAGTAATTATCAGACATTTTATGGATTTAGAAGAAAAAAAAGAGCTGTCCAGCTTATTTCCTCAATAGTCCTGCATGTCAACAACATGACAGGATATTTAACACCAGTAACACCAGTGACTCCATGTTCTCAGAGTGGTTTAGCAGGACATTATTATTTCTATCTGTAGGAGAGAGATATCCAAATCTTCTTCTGCTATCATTTTGCCCCATGGTATTCCACACAAAGCTTGTGAATATTTTGAATGCAACCAGTGGCAGTGAACAGCTAAATGTGTTCATGTTTCCAATATTTCTCAATAAAGGGTATGATTTGAAACAGCAGGAGGGGTTAAAGGGAGTCCTGCACCTGATGAGGCACTGACAGTGTGAGACCACATCTGCTCTGATTCATAATGTCATGTTTGCTGCGGTGGTTTCGCCACAGTAAGACCCACCAGTGAGGATACAGCACAGTGAGGGAGCTTCATGTCAAATTCATTTACAATGCTCCACTAACACTGCACAGATGTGTTCACCTTCCTAGGTACTGAATAGAAGAGTATCATCACTTACTAAGATAGGGCCTTTAGCTTTTCTTCTATGTGATTACAATATTCATTACCATGACTCTTTTCATTACCATAACCTTAAAATCCTTTAAGCCAAAAGGTGCAATACCTCACCTTTCCTTACGTTACACTAGCCACATAATAAGCCATAATGCTGTTTTTAAATGGTGAGCTGGCTAGCCAACAATAGCACTATGGCGTAATGCTTGGAAGAGAGAGAGAGTGTGAAAACACAAGTAAATCCCGGAGGAGCAAAAATGGCTGCCGAAAGGAATCTAACCCAAATCTCCCTCATTTCCGTCCCTTGAGTGGCACAGCACTTCAAGGGAAACTGATTTGCATGCAATTGTCCTCTGATTAAATCCTAATCTATTTTTACACCTCGGTGATGAGACGGTCTTTGTTATAAGTCCTCTTTTAAGTGGAGCTGGAGGACTTTCAGCTCCAGTCCATACAGCGGAGTGATGACGACTAGCAGCACGCCGCCTGCAGCACGCCCTCGACGCCTGCAAACCTCCACCCAGCTGTTATGAACCAGAGGGTAACATGAGTTCCTGGGTGATGAAATCAATTTCAAGTGAATCTGTTGTACCAAATGCATTTTTTAAACCAGACACATCAAGTAAACTGCAAGTATGGTAGTTAATAATGCAGGCAGGAGGTGAGGCAGGGCTATTTCATTGCTGTTCACCATCCTTCTGCTACCAAACATACAGTACCTCATGACACATAAGCAATAGGACCAGTGGGTTCATGCGGCACGTTACACCCACACAACACAAATATCAAAATGCCAAAAACCACTAAAAAATATTTTCAACTTCCCAGAGCAAATCAATCCAGATTTGGGGCTGGTTTACTGGGTTTAAATGAAGTGAATTTGTGGGCCAAGGTGAAAGAGCTCATTATCCTCTGCCATTAGTCGTTCTGTCAGAGAGGTGGATCCAATCGTTCTCAAGAGTCTCAATGGCAATTAATTTCCATGGGGTAGAAACGCTAAACTGTTCACGTGCTTGTGTATAACCTTGGTAGTTACACGACTTACTGCTCAACTGTGGTAACTGGAGAGGAAAATGCCAATCGTTCAGGAAGGTGTGCTGTCATTCAGATATTGTATCGCTCAACACAGTGATCAGTTGTAGTCACTGAGAATAAAACACCTTTACATGTGGCTCAATAATGGTTCCCACAATATTGCCAGATGCAATTCAAAGAGTCTCATTTTTATTTCATGTCTGCAGGAGATATTTGCCCTTGAAGATGTTCTTTTGCCGCCGAATTGTCCAAAGACAGACAGCGTTTTCTCAAAGACCAGGCGTCTGTCTGCTGACAGGCTTTTAATTATACGAGGATTAATTCTGCCGGGATAAAGGCCGACATTGACAGAGCCCCGAAAATATTCAGAAGTACATTCCCACGGATGGAATAACATTTAGTTCACAAGTTGCACAATTTGCGAATGAAAATGTAAACAAAAAAAGTTGAATTCACTACGGCTGCCAGGTGCAGCGCAAACCAGAAATGTCATATTCCTGGATGGTAATGTCAGAGAAGTGGGTAGTTAGCATGAGCAGTGATAGCCACCATGGCTGAACAGACAAAGAAAAGAGAAACTCAAACTGCATCAACAGAAAATCCAAGCTCCACCCACACTGTTTGATTGACAGGTGATCTCTGGGAAGAGCAGTGCAGAAACACCACAGCAACAAAGATGGAGACTAAATACAAAAAACAACGATCTCATAGATTACCACTTTAAGCCAGTATGCTAATTAGGTAGGGCTAGTGTTTTTGTCATTTTGTAGTTGTTCGTGTCGCTCATTTTTCTAGGGAAACTGACAAGTTTAATGTGTTTTCATGCTCCAGTGGGATAGCCCATAATGAATGCAATGAAACAAAATGAGTCCCACCTTAGCCACACTATTAAGAGTGTCAATGGACACTGAGATACTCATCGGAATGATTTAACACCTGCTTTGTGGGCCTGCATCCCTAACTACTAGGCCTTCTGCTGTGATTTTCTGGTGAAAACTTCTCCTGCTCTATAATATTAGAGGATTCTAAGTTTATATTCAATGCATATGAGCCGGAAAGTATCTTCCGCTTCACTCTACACACACATCTTTACACTGACAGTCACTAGAAAGGCTCCGAAGGTTATTTGAGAAAGCACACACCTGGAAAACCAGCTTCAGATTGTATTTATTGTGTTTATGTGTAATTCATTCTTTTCTCTGGCTGTTTGGTGGCATCTGAATAGTTGTCATGGCAAGATTTCCAATCAATTCCCCATCCAGGTTTGGTGCATTGACTAGAAGCAATGTGAGATTCTCTGTAAAATGCACTTTTGAATAACGTAATAACAAGAACTCTAGCGGCTCACGCTAATTTAGATGTGTGCCGTGTCTTCTTTAAATAGCCCTAAATCAAATATGTTCACGACAACAGGAAAATTAAAACGTTAATGCTATGGGACCTTTCACAGGACCTTCTTTGCATGAGGAACCGAGCATAAACTGTGCTGGTGCTGCTGATAGACACACACACAGGGGATTTGAATAATGTCTCAATTTCTTGCGCTGTATGTCAAGCTGAAGATTCGCTCATTCCCAGCAAATAATTATTCACTGTAAACTGGCATTAGACATGGCTCGCTTCTCAATGCCCTATATTTAGAAGCTTTCTTTAAAAAAAAAATCTCCGCATTCAATTAAACAGATTGACTGGGAGTACAGGAAAAGATACTAATAATACCAAATATAATCAATTAAGCTCATAGTCATTACATTTTGAGGCTTTGCCAAACACATTTCCCCCGTTTTCATCAAACATTTATTGCTGCTGGCATTATCATTCGTCACCAAGATACAAGTCATAAAGTGAAGAAGTAAGTGTGAAACTAAAAGAGACAGACTTCTCTTTGGACTTCAGAAAGGTCTTATGAAGCAGGACAGTTAAGGTTACTTAGAGAAGTTTTGCAGCTGGAGAAAAGGGATGATGCAAACATGAAAGTCTTTTGAATTGTCTCAGAGATATAAAATTCTCAAAGTGGGGTTCTGAGGTTTTTTTTTCTGTGAATAGGAGCTGGTGGACCTTCTTTGCGTGAAGAACCAAGCGTCCAAAATGGCCGAACTCCTCCTTTAACGATTCTGCACTCTGCTCCCTCCTCACCTGCCCTTTGGCGGATGTTGACAGCTAAAGCTAATGGCTGGGACCTCTGGCAGGCTGCTGTCTCCGACCTTATACACCGGTTTGACCCACAGGAATAACACTGACCCTCAGCGCTGTGTCCAGGCTTGAGAAATGGCTCAAATCCCTGCTTCTGGTGCTGCTTTGGCCGTGCTGGAAAAAAGAATCCCACAGTAAAGCGTACGCTGGTATTCATTGTATCAGGCACAATAGGAGGAGTGTAGGTCAATGTAGCGTTTCATGTGATACAAAATGGACAAGTCAAGTAGACCGGGCCAAATGAAAAGCCTTTCTGTCTGCAACCTGAGCTCCAATAAGCTCAATAGCAAGGGAATCTCATTCAGTTCAAGTGGCTTTGACATAATGAGAGGGAGCGTGGCACAGCCAGCAGATTTTTTTTTAGTCCGTGTATAACAAGCTCAGTGAATCAAATTGTGACTCAGAAAATGTATTCAGACCAGTGAAAAAAACCCAAACATAAATAAAGCCAAAGGTATACGGCAATCTGGACACCGCAGCACAGGTGGCTCTGTACTCTGACAGCTGTAATCCTGTGGGAGCAAAACAACTTTTCTGTCAACTTACACTTGTGTTTCCATGTGGAACTTTCTTTTTAATGTCAGTGTTAGACATCTTTCAGATGTCTAACACTTTTAAAGTATAGCAACTTCCAGGGTTTCATAAAGCACTGTTCACATACCCATTGACAGATGTAGTATACAGGGTTATCAATATAAACATCATTTGCATATTTGCAAAATAACAGGCCCAAGTAATGCTTACAACACTCAGGTAACATTTTTGATTGAGCTTTAATTCCCAAGAAATGATTCGTTTTTTGAATAGTTAAAACAATTAGTTACTAAGTAACATGAATAAAGTATTTACTAACCATTACTTAATAATTCTTAAAGTATACGTGGTAATCACAAAGCAACCATTATTTAACTATTGTTTAATGATTAATTTAGTGTAATTCATTCACTTTATTTATTAATTATGAACTTCAATTCATGATTTCTGCATGCATATGTCCCCACAGGCTTTGCAAACTGCAGAGAATGTCTGGTCAGTGATTCTAGACAGAGACTCTATGAGTTTGAATATGAGGTTTAATAAACACAGACAGCAGTCATGTAAAAAGATGATACTCATGACAGCAGCAGGTCATTACTGTGTTTTGACACCAGCTTTCTAAACTCACTGGAAGACATGAAGGCTGTAAGAGAATAAGCTATAAGAAGCTGTCCGTCTCTGACATATTCCTTGGCAGACGAAACACTAATTATTATGGTGCTTGCTAACTGAGAAATGCTCTCTGACACTTTTTTTGACTTTTCTCTGTGCGTTTTAATTTATTTGACGTTATTTACTCTACATGTGCACTGATATTGAAGACTTTTTTGCTTTTTTAATTCCATTGTGTTTGTTGATGGTGATGGTGTTGATCATGTTAAAAAATCTGTCCATCTCATTATGCAAAGGGGGAAGAATGATCATCTGTTATACAATACAACATTTTTATGTCACATTGAAAGGCTAAGATTAGAACGCTTTTTACAGCAAAGTAAGAAGCTGGAAACATGAATAAGTCTAGAAAAAGTTAAGCCTGTGCTTGCTTTAGGTTTTCCATCCATCACTGGAAAAAGAGATTGTTCCATCAATTTTCAATGAAACATCCTTCTTTCCTTACACAACATGCCCTTTTCTGTTCCAAGAGCCCAACACTCCCCCATGTGTTTGCATTGCTTTTACCACATGACACCGGGATTTCCTACAAGCAAGTGTAGTGTGTGGGCTGATTTGTTGATTCAAGATGTGCAGGGTCATGTGTGGATGGGTGGAAGGAATATATCAGCTTCTAAGTATATTCACTCATACACACAGTGTGCTGACAGAAAAGTTGGCAACCAAGTCAACTTAGAAAAATTCTATCTCGGACACAGATGCGATATTTGCAAATTCTATAATTTGCAAATCCATGGAGATAGTAGGCCGCTGTCCTCCAAAAGCATCTTCAAATCTTGGTTTCTTCTGCTGAACAAGGGATTCTAACACAACAGAGAAATGTTGAGTTTTGCCTGGGAGGAACTTTGTGATCTGTGTACGCCATCTAGTGGGAAATGAATATGAGTGAAGAGCAAGAGAGAAGAGCCTCTCCTGTTTCTAGACTTGACAAATGTTAGCTGGCTATGGTGAAACAGGGCCGGGCTTCTCTAATGCTTTCATGCACCCCCACTTGATAAGATTTAGTGATTAGAGTTGAGCTGTAGAACTGACTTGACTTGACCTCCTGGAGCCCCCTTAAGGACCTCTGGGGGTCCCCGCACCCCCACTTTGAAAACTTTTTTAATTGGAAAATGTAATGCATCACATATATGACATATACAAATTTTGCATTGTCATCGAAAAAAGAAACAACAAAGATACGTGAAAGCAAAGAAAAAAATAAATGAATGTCTTCAAATGCTATAACTCTAAGGCATCTGTTATATTCATATTCATACTTGGGGGGAGGGGGGGCATTGATTTATGCCCCCACCACTGGGTCCATCATTACAAACGCAGGTTGCACGGCCAAGCTTTGTTCAAACCCACAGAACTTTATTTTAAATTCTAGTCAAGATAACAAGTTTTCCAAAGACACCAAATGTGTCATGCTGAATTACAGGGAAATGTGTATATAACGATGCACAAACACCTAGATTTTTTCCATTTGATGTAATGGTGCAGCCATAAAAACATAGCGTCTTGTATTTGAATATTTCATTCAATATAAGCAGCTAGAGCTTCAAGAAAGAGTTGGAATGAGCGGATACAGAATATGGATGTGATGTTGTACAGTTAGGAACAAAAAAAATTTCTACCTTAAGCTACTTAAGGGCAAATTTAAGGGTAAAGTCAGCTAAAGTCAGGGTACAAGGGGTTAACTTAGGTCAAAACATCTTAGAAATAGGAGAGACATACTGCACAATGCACTTTATTCAGTCCAGAACACATGCACAATAAAACTTGGGGCAGCACAGCAGGAATAAACCCTTTGATTTTATGAATTCCTTTATAATGTACTATACAGAGACTGAATCCAGGTTTAAAGGGGTTTAAAGTAAGATTTTTCCTGCCCCCATAGCACAAAATGGCCATAATAGACAGTATCTATTGGGGTTGATAGGGTTGTTCCATTTGTTTTCATTTAATTTTAGTGATTGCTGAACATTCTGTCAGCTTTGTGAAGTCACAACTGGCTCCACAGAATCCAAGAGCCACTGGTCACCACTGTCAGACATCAGAACGCGAACTACAACACTACAAGTCCGAGACAAACACAGAGAAATATACTGTACGAACTTTGGATTTAGATTTGGTCCATAGTATCAACTATTCCTATCATCACACGCATCAAGTGCAGCATGGCCTTTAGGTCCATACAGGCGTTAAAGCCTCTGGGTTCTCTGGGCTCCAAGAGAGACCAAGGTGAGTATGAAATCCTGGCAAAAACCTGCTGATAAACCTGTTGATAAATCATTATATGAATTAACATGTAAGAGGGACTTTACATGTTAATTCATACGATTTATCAGGTCGGGTGGACATTAATTCCAGTTCAGTACCTCAATTTATAGCTGTGATTCCTGTCGTTTTGCTGTTTTTCTCATCATGATAAGGTGTTTGTGATCTGGGTTTGTGTCCTGACCTGATAAGAAGGCCATGCCATACAACACTACAACTCTTCACCACATGCAGCCAACAAGCAAATAGCTTCATGGCTTTTTTTTTTTTTACCATTTCTAGGCAGCCACAGCAGCCCAGCAGCCATCGACAACAGGCACAATGAAATTAGCCTGCCAGTGGAGGATGCAGGCGCAGAGGCGAAGAGGAAGAAGAGGAGGAAGAAAAGGAAGGCAAGCTCGGAGGAGGGCGATGAGGCCAGGAAGAGGGCAAGGGGGACAACCTGGAGCCCTCGAGAAGAGGAGAAGAAGAAGAACGCAGCCACATCTCTCTCAGGTAACTCTGGAAGAAATGACAGCACAGGTCAGATGAGGCAGATAAATAGAAAGATAAATAGATGGTGTGAAAGAGAACCACAGAAACATTAGTGTGTGTGTGTGTGTGTGTGTGTGTGTGTGTGTGTGTGTGTGTGTGTGTGTATGTGTAGATGAATTTAAGGTCAGGTATGAGGAGGTGGCACCTCTGGGAGAAGGAGGCTTCGGAGCGGTGTATAGCGGCTTCCGAAAACTGGACCGTTTGCCTGTAAGGCGCTCACACACACACACACACGCACACGCACGCACACGCACACGCACACGCACACGCACACGCACACGCACACACACACACACACACACACACACTCTCACACACAATGTACCATTCACTATATGCTGTGTAAGTGCTAAGCCAAAGTATTTGTGTTTCTGTCCTGCAGATTGCTATAAAGCATATTCCAATGGACAAAGTGGTCTACACAGAAATGGTGAGTTTGTTGTTTCTGTTGAGATCATCACTATCATTTGAATGTTTAACATCTCTCTGACATCTCTATGCTTATTTTAATATTGTATGAGGGGAACACATGCATACACAAAACTGTCAAACTTGCACCCGTTATATTTCTTTTAGTCTCTGAATGGGGAGATGTGTCGTTTACCACTGGAGGTACTGCTGCAGTTGAAAGCAGGATCAGGAGCCGGACCAGATTCAGTAGGGACCACCGCAGCCGTGACCCTGCTGGACTGGTTCGAGCTGCCCGAAGAGCTGATCCTGGTCCTGGAGAGACCCGTCCCCTCCACGGACCTTATCAACTACCTCGAGGCCAGAGGGGACTCCATCCGGGAGGGCGAGGCGAAGGTAACTGGGGTGGAGGGACGGATGTGTGTGTGTGTGTGTTTTCGAAGCTTTTCCACCCTGACAATCAATCTGAAATTGTATTTCTGTCAATTTCTGCCTCTCTCTTTCTGTCTCAGACCATCATGAAGCAGCTGGTGGATGCAGCCGCGGTGATGCATTCAGAAGGCGTTTTCCACAGAGACATCAAACTGGACAACGTTCTGATCGAAGGCTTCGGTGAGCCGCGTGTCCGCATCATCGACTTCGGCTGTGGCTGCATCCTCAAGCCGGGAGCTTACACCGAGGCCCCTGGTACGCCGCCTGGCTTCTCTTCCTGCCCTTCACTCTTTTTCCAATCTCTGAAAGAACTGTTTTCAAGTTTACTCACTGTCTCTCCCCCTGTCTGAATGTAGGAACACTTCAGTATACCCCTCCGGAATGGTTCAAGTGCTGCTCCTACGAAGCGGGCCCCGCCACCGTGTGGCAGCTGGGAGTGACAATGTATGCCATGCTGGCCGGATATCTCCCCTTTGACACCAAGCAGGAGATCGTCCAAAGTACTCCACAACTTGGCATTGGGTTTTCCCACTGTAAGAGGCGTACTCACACTCACACATAAAGACACACTAGAGGCTGTGTTGCCTATTAATTTTTGATCCCTGTCTTTCTCTCCAGATTGCCAGCATTTTCTGCAGTGTTGCCTGGACAAATCTCCTGAGCGCCGCCCCACCCTGGAACACCTGCAGCTCCACCCCTGGCTCCACTAATCCAAACGCACTACTCACTGCAATTGGATGGATCTGAGACTTACTTATCAAACACCATTCAGTGATGTGTTTTTTTGCCTGCCTTATAGTGCTGTAGATTTATGACGGTGTAGCCTGATGTGTTCTATGGCACTCATTGGTATGGCACTATATCACTCATTTAAACTCTGAATTGGGCCTCTGTTCCTCTTGAAAAAAATATAAATCATTCTAATCACCTCCAATCTTTGTTTGAATGTTTGAAAGATTATAGATCATTGTAGAAAATTGTAGATCATGTATTGTGAGGAGTGACACATCTTCAGAAGTAAACTTGAAGCAGTTGCCTGTCGAGCAGGACGATCCAGCAGCCGTCCAGAGCCAGAAACTCCCTGCTCTGACAAGCAGAACCAGGTAAAAACAAATTTGATTCCAGCCCCTGGAACCTTGGTGAAGCGCGATGGACTTGTTTGCGCTCTTTGCCATAATTGACCTTCTCAGGTGTTCATGCCAGGTAAGAACACGTGAAGAAATAGCTGAATATGAGAGTGGAGTTTTCCCTCAGGTAACTAAACTATTTTAATGTTGATTGCACTATTATGATTTTATAGAGCTTTTATTGAATGTATTCTGTGCTATTGTCTGGTCTGTTGGTACGGTAATGCTAAGGTGATAACTACAGATATTTCCCGCCCTCTTAACCAGGAGTGCTCATGCACTTCATAGTATGCACTTTATCTGGACATACATGTTACACTATATGTACTTTATAGTATGTACTTTATATCTTGATGTGTCACCTGCAGGTTGTTGACAACAAAGACATGAAATTGTGTTATTACTGCACAAACAGTATGCATTTTATTTTAATATGTGATATGATTGTGTGCTGAATGTTGAAATAAGTGTTGTCTGCTGTAACAGTTTTTGATAAGCTGCAAAACAAATTGCCTCAATGAGGACATTAAAGTTTTCTAATCTTTACTCTTTACCCTTACTCTTTAAAGGAATAGTTTGGGTGAACTATTCCTTTAAGTGTGTCTTAAAGAATTCAAAATGGCGGAAAGAAAGAAAAAAGATTTCCAGCAAATACAATAGGGTTCCAGCACTATGTGCTTGAACCCCTAATTAAGAGGAGTTAAGTGTTTTTATCAGCCATCCGCCATTGGTGTTGATGACTGGTCCACTCTTCCAGAAACTACCGGGAGAAGACAGTAGGTGGCGGTATTCCTCTTTGGCCGGCCTGCCGTCAAACCCGGCGTAGAGGAAGGAGGATGAGGAAGTGGGAGAGCAGAACTGTGGTTAATATTTTGGACTTGGGGGATGTAGCTACTTTATTGCACCGTCAGCTTTCAGTAGAAAACTAGCTAGGCAGCTAGGTAATAGTAGTATTTGACAATGCGATGGGTAACTGCTGGGCATACTGTGCTGGGATCTTCAGAAGAGAAGCCAACAGGATCCAGAGGGGAGGCGGGTAAGAGAAACCTCTCATTAGCTAGCTGCTAGCTGCTGTGTAAGGTGAGCTAGCCTGCCAGCATCATCTGAACCATCGTCTCCAGTTGCTGCTAGCCAACAGTTTGGCTAGCTAGCAGCTTGGTTAGCTAGCGTACCATAGTGTGCCAAGTAGACTTATTGACAGCTCTGTATGTTAACGTTAGCTAACTAATAAAGCAACAGCTGGGGGAGTAATGGCCAGTCGGTCAGCTACTGGTTATGCTCCCATAGTGTTTTTTGGGTAAAAACCTGCACGAAGAAGCATTGCAACCAATTGGTGCCTTCAGGGAATTAAGACCCCACCCCTATTGTCAACAGTCCTGACATACAGTAGGTCTTAGTGAGAGTACAAGTGTGAAGCACAGACTGAATTGGAGCTATTTTTGTAACAGCTACCATATTGGTCAGGTCTTTGGCATTGATTGTACATTAATATTTACACCATGTAGAGTCTCAATCCTGATATTTGATCATGCAGAGGGTTTCAGCTGTCTGTTTCTGGTGTCATTTGCATTCGGTTATTCAGCCAACTTTAAATTGAATGCTGCATTTTATTTTGTCTTAGTTTATGTTATCCTTTGCCTTTTTTATTTACCTTCATTATTTACCCAGGGAGGGCTGTCTGTGCAAATGACTAGGCCTACTTTACATTTATTCAGTTACACATGTTAACATATGGGAGCTGCCAGACAGCTTTCAGGTGTTTTTCAGGGTTTTAGCTATTTGGAAACATCACTCTCATTCATTTCTACAGTGGATGTCCAATTTTAAAAAGGAAATGGCCATGTTTATGATTGACTAGTTAAGCTATCATCCCTCTTAAGTGCATTTAAATGTCAGTCTGAAAGGAAAAGGGCTTGAAAAGGTTTTCAGATGATTGTCACTGTGCTAATGTTCTCTTAATTATTTATACAGGTCAAAATATTTCAGAAGCAGTACCACTGGGGAGCATTACACAATAGAGGTATGAATTGTACATTGTCGAGCAATTGCTTTCTTGCTGAATGATGGACTATCATTTTATTTGACTCATTGTAATCTTTGATTTTGCAGTTTGAAAACCTCGTAGAAAGCGATGAGGTAAGTGTGACCATCCTTGTTATATGATGTTACGACCCATTTAGTCACAGAGCCTTCAATAACTCAATAAGTAGTGAGTTTTCTCTCATCTTTCTATTATTATTCCACTATTTATGACCTGCCTACATTCACTACATAATGTGTTTTGTTAGGTATGTATCCTAATTAAAAGCTGCATTACGCTGGTGCTCCTCACAGGATCGATATACTTCCAAACTCCCATCAGATATCCTACTGATGACCATCCTCATCAGTGCAAAGCCACATTTCATTTCTGTGTATTCTGTTTGTTTCATTGCAGGCTGAGAGCCCGCAGCCCTGCCCAAGGTATGTAAACTAGTGTGAACTTTTGTGTTTTAGAGTGGATTGTAGATTCTTTATCATGGGTATTCTTTGACAGAGGAATTCACAAGTTGGAGGCAATATTCCAGTTACCAACATTTGGTTTTAAGTATGTTTTTGTTGTTATTTTGATAGGCCAATCAATGAAGATGAGATCAAGCACCTCAAGGAACACCGCTATGCTGCAATCTCCGACAGGCAGACCTTGATAGACCAGAAGATTCAAGTGGAGGTAAGACACAATTTAAGAAGGAGCATAGCTGAGGGCTAAATATATAAACAAGCAATGTAGCTTTTATGTTTCTCTTTGTAGTTTGGAAGTCATTGTCGTTAGATTAATGTACTGTCCTAAGGAACTAGCCTCCATAATTTTCTTTTGTGTTTTAGACCTATTTTTGCTTTTTTAAGTTGCTGCATTGTTTTTTTTTTTTCTGTTTTTTAATCCTTTTTTGTTCTGTGTTTTTGTTTGTTTCATTTGTGTTATTTCTGCTCAGTTAGAGGAACAAGAGGAGAAGTTAAGGCTAGAAGAGGAGGCTAGAAATGCCGCCCAGCGTGAGGCCGCCAGGTTGGCACGTGAGCGAAAGTTGAAGGAGGTGAGGCGGCACTGAGCGCTCCCTTCTGCTGGCCCTGATACGGCCAATTTACCTTACTGCCTGGCTAAACCACTGCTCCTCTGACCTATTGGCCCTGTGCAGAGGCTACCCAGCATTCCCAAGTCCCTGGCCTACTCTGCCTTAAAGGGACACTGATGTTTTCAAGTTTAGTCTGTTGCTTTTTTCCTTATTAACCTGTACTTTTCATGTAATAGGCTTCTTCAGTTACCTAGAAAAAATGTGTTAGCATTGTTGGGATTCCTTATCATCATTCGAAACCAAATGGCACACAATAGCTGCAATCTAAACCTATTGATTTCATTAAGGAACGCTAACAGAATCAGAATCACTTAATTTGCCAAGTACAATAAATGTGCAGGTATTTTTGTTGTTACAAGAATATTGACGGCTCATATAGTGACATCAGTACATACCAGCACACATGGTACAGAGACAGTGCAGGACATACAATAGTCAGCAGATGATTCACAACACAAGCTGTTATTTGGATGACTGAAGTGCCACTACATAAGTAAAAGCAATGAAAAATGACATAAACCTTTGTTAGACAGTGATTGTAGTTATAAAATAAAACCATAGAGTTACATAGGCACTATGGACAGAGAAATTTTGAGTTTTGGAATTGTAATGGCTATATCTGCTTATTAAGACTACAGCTGCCCAGAGAGTTATGATAGTATACTTAGATAATTACTCAGAAAATAATACTTGGCTCAGTCATCCGGCTCTGATTCTCTCTTGTTTGCTTCTTTCTGAGCTGTAGCATGGCTAACACAGGGGTGTGATAGACATAATGGCAAACTAAAAAACTAATTGTAATACTGACTACAATTTTCATTTTGGAGAAAACAGTGTTTGGTCTCCTAATCAGATATCCTGAAGCTGTTTGTAGTATCTCTAACAAGTTTGAGAAAGACCGAAATTAAATTAAAACAATAAACATTAGTGCCTGATTCTTTCCTTCACATTTTTTGGCAATTATGTGCTGAAAACTGTAGAAGTAGCTCTGTATTGTAGTTCATATGACAGTTACAGCATTCTACAAAAATAAATCTCAGTATGATTTGTCTGTTAATATCGTGATTTCCTATTTTGGTGTATTGAGTTTTAGTGGGGGAAACAATTCAAAGAATGCTGGGATTGAGATTATTGCTTTTCATGCCACATTCCACTGCTTTTCTGGCTCTCATTGCTTTGTTTTGTTGAACATATTTGCTTGCATGTTTCCTAGATGGCGACAAAGCTGTTTATAGGTGTGCTCTTATGAATAAACTCTGTATTTTGATAGCTGGAACCTATGATTGATATTTTTTTACTTGGGCTGTGTTCTCTTTGCAAGCAGCTGGCCGCCCAAAGGACACGGGGTAGAGCAGATGGTGCTGGTGGTGAAACTCAGCAAAGAAAGTGAGTAACATAAGTTCAATAGACACCTGAATAGCTCTGGAGCTGAGGACAGATTGCTGTAAGGAGGTCGTGCACGGGTTTTAGAAGACATAATATGCACTTAAAGGGGCATTAAGTAATCTATGACCTTTATCAACTTGTGTTGCTGACCGGGAGGGATTGCAACAACATCAATAGAACTTATTTTCTCCCCTCACTCCTGAGATCCTCCTGGGCCTTTGAGCTACAGTGGCCTGTAATTGACACAAACAAAAAGCCACATTTTCACAATAGAGAGGAGTAAGCTAGCTAAACACAGTACATGACAGAAAGTGAGTTTTGAAAGCTAGAAATCTCAACATTTGGCAATGTAATTGGTGAGTCACTGGTATTGATCAACAACCCTATCAACCCCCCGTATATTATGGTCATTTGGTGCTATGTGCCAGTCAAAATCTTACGCATTGCCCCTTTAAGTTCTCAGTAGAAATACTGTTTTAAAGATGTGTACTCACATGCACTCTTTTACTGCAGTAGAGCAGAGCGTAGGCTGCAGAGCAGAACAGATATTAAAACATTACAAGGTATCCAATCTCAGCATCCACAACTTAATAACATTTTTTTTTTCACTTTGCCAAAAGGGAGCCACAAGCTCACAAATTCTCATTACACATTGCTGCGGTACTTAACAGAGCCAGCATTCACAAAGCTGAGCAATGTGTTAGTTCTCATCTCTTCCAAATGTGAAGACAGTTGTTCGGCCAGATGTCCTTAAAAACCCCAACAGGAGGTTTTCTTCAGGCCACCAGCAACTAACTTGATTGAGTTCTGTGATAGCTTATATTGTACATGCAATTCTGTCTTCCTAGCCAGTGTTGTGCAGTATATTAGGTTTAGTGTCATTATTTTGTGACCTAGTGAATGTACTAACTCTGTTGTGTTGATGTCATCATGGCCTGTTGCTCGTTCCAGACAAACCCCTGGGGAAGATTTTGACGTCTACCTCCAGAATGTAAAAGCCCAGTCAGAAGCCTTCAGGAGCAACAGTGAGTGAGCTTTCCGCACTTCATCATATTCACTGTAAACAATATAGACAGCATCTAAGGTAAGGTTTTAATAATTGGTTGTGTTTGCTGTCAGGGCTTCCCTCTGAGACGAACGTGGTGACTCCCAACACAGAGTGCAGCTGGGACTTCACCACCAAGACCCGCTCCACCAACGACGACGGGACCTCACTGGACCTAGAGTGGGAGGATGAGGAGGGTGGGTGTTTCCCTTTCGCTCACATTTGAACGGTATCTCTAGCTAAGCCACTGACATGCCCGCTCACCTTGAGTGTTGCCTTCAACTCCTCGGCCACAAAGTGGAAACAATGTTGATAGACATTGTTTTAACATTTTGACTGAGCTTTAGACATGCGATCACACCAAGGGACGGAGTTGGCTCTCTCTCTGCCTCCGCCCCGGCGCTGGGGTTATTTCCCAACTGTGCTTGTTTTCATTTTTCCACAACACTTCAGCAGAGGAGGAGGAGGCAGAGCAGACCATCTGTGCACATTGCATATATCTCATATGCGTAAGCCCTCCTCACAGGTCCCACACAAATGCATTAACACAGGATGTGAAGTCAGGATCTCTAGTTGTCATTCTGCAGAAACAAATTCATAATGGTGCTGATCATGTCAAACTGTGGGCAAATCATATTTATTCCCCACTACAACAAGTATTGGCAGTTACTTTCACTGATCATACTGTAATTATTAAATAGACACCTTTGGCACGGACATATCACTTGATGATTGCTGACTGACCACTTGTGAATTTGCTTGTAGAACACCGTGGCATCTGCAGATACTACCTGCAGATCCTGAAAAAGTTTTTATATATATATATATATATATATATATATATATATATATATGTATAATCTAAGCTCAGGGCCTTAAAATACATGAGTACAATTAAATATAACATTTAAAAAAGTAACTAAACCCCAAACCCAAATCTGTGGTGAAGCCTGACATCTAATTGTGAAAAGTTGGGTACTGAACTGGCCATCTGCTGTTGGCTGATCTTTGGTGCCAAGTGATGTCACCTTTTATAGAGTACAACTCGTGGTGACATCACCTGGCACCAAAGATCAGATTCATGGTAAACCTATTCTCATAGGTTTTGACTTTGACAGAAGCTCGTAGAGACTTTGACACCTCTCTGCTGTCATAGTGAAAGCTGCCGCCCTTGTCTTGCAGGGATCAACCGTGCAGTTCCAGCCTGGGAGAGGTCCCGGACGGAGGAGGACATCCTGCGCGCGGCCCTGAGGCCCGGCGGCAAGCAGGCCAACAGCGGCCCGCCCTCGGCCTCCGAGGACTCCAACGCTCTGGAGTGGGAGAATGATTTTGTGAGTACCCACGCAGAGGACAATGCAGACACTGAATTTGATGGTTTCGTCAATCCCGTCCTAGACACTCCCTCTGAGGACGCGCTGGATAGCGGCCTCAGGTCCGACGCCCAGGACAGATAGTGTCCACCACCAAAGGAACCGTTTTTCTCGTGCCCTCTTCATGTCAAAGCCCACCAGCTTTTTGCCTCATCAAATGGAAGTTTCTTCATTGCTCTTCTTCTACCGTACCTTTGGACTCTGATGCTACAGGAATATGTTGTGTGTTTCACTACAGACACTACAGTGTAGTGACGTCTTGACAAAACAAGTACTCCGTTTTTCAGTGCCTTTGTTTGCTACCATTTTACGCATTGTAACTTCAACTGATCAATTACCATCAATTTCCATTTGAATCAGTGCAACTGGAAATATTCAATAAGTGCTTAACTGCAGTGCAAAATGCCCAGGTTATAATACAGCAGCTACTTCAAAATGAAGCTGTCTATTGCAAAAGCATGAGGATGCTTTAGACAGAGCAGTGTACTATACTCAGTGATGGAAATGGCCACTTTTCACTGGGGGATCCTGTCTGGCGGTCACTGGTCATACGATCATCTATTAAAGAGAATCCATGCAGTCTGCAGAATTAAATCAATTATTTTCTGCTTTCGGCTGTTTAATTTTATAAAGTTATTGCATGATGGCAAAAAAGATAAACGTATGTTGAAGACGTGATATTGGTGAATCAGTATAGCTGCAGTGTCAAAAGCTCAACTTTATTCAGAATTGACTCACTGTCCTTTCTGTCACTCATTCTATCTTGCACTCTCTCCACTCTTTTTTGTTTGATTCTTTCATTTGAATTTGCTCGTCCTCCTTTCCTTTCTGTTTCCGAACAATCAACAGTGAAGATGATTTATAAATTCTTACAAATTTGGAGTTTCATGTTATGTTCATGGTTTAATGAAATAGTCATAAATCGTTTTTGTCAAAACTATCTAGAAAATGATTGGATGCTAAAGTGTTAAGCCACATCCCTCATTAGCCCCTTATCTGACCTGAAGCTTTACAAATCCACATCATATTTAGACCAATATTGTAGAACACTTCTGAGTTCACTTCCTTCAGTCTGCATAGTCTCCTCTCTCCTCAATCACTTATCTGTCTGTGACACAGTCAAATAAAATGATTATATTATGGACGTATAAATTTTGACCTTTTGGATCATCACCATTCAAAACTATAGTGCAAACCTACTTAGACTGCAGTGACAGTAGTTTGGCGTTGAATTGCAAGTTCCTTTTTTAGTTATTTACAGTAATTTCTTGTGCAATAACTTTGCAATAATAAAACATGCTACTATTATGTTCTAAATAGGCAGAATTCCCATAGTGAATCATCTGAAAACAAGAGAAACTTTACAATGCAACACACACAAGTAAGCACATACAGTGACTCGGGCCTAGCCTTCTTTTCATAGTGGCCTAATGAGATATTCCAGGACTGCTGTTTTTTCACTGGCCTTGTTCATAGAGTGCCAATTTCTATGCTGCATATCTTGAAACCTCAATTGTAGTTTTTAAGCTCTCTGGGTCAGATTTTTATAACCAGGGTTCCCACAAGGGTCTGGAAAGGTCTGGAAAATGATTTACACGTCTTAAAAAGTACAGAAAAACACAAAAAATTACTGGAGAAATTTAGAAAAAGTCTGGAAACTCACCATCACACTGCACATCGGTTGCCCCAGAGACAGACGGTGTTTATTATTACGGATCGGTAATAATATCAGCATATATAACAGTGTATAACATACATACAATGTGAATTGGCAAGCACCAGATTGATGCTGTCCGAGACAGAGACATGCAAATGAGAGCGAAATGAGACGGAGAATTGTCACTTCTTTAGCGATCAATGACAATAATTGCTCTGAAATACAGGAGAATAATTGGAGAATATACAACAACAGTAGAACATAATAGGAGACAATCTTTATCTCGATAAAGATCACTTTGTTTACAAACTTCACAGTGAAACAAGACGCTGCTGATCTCTGATTGGTTGCTGGCATTTCGGGGTTTATTTCAGGAGACAACTCATTGTTAAGCATTAACAAGTTTTCATGTCATCGTTTCTGAAATGCAATCCGAGCCTTTTTGTGTTCAGTCTCAACTAGAACGCAGTGACTCCCTTCCGTCCCGTTTTCAACTCTGACTATACTGGGAATATAATGAATTGTAACAAAAGGAGAATTTAACACTGAAAAAAGATTGTGCAGACTGCTGTTCACTGCAAAAAAATGTAAGATTGTTTTTGGAGAGTGATCATCTCCATATTTGATGACCTGGGTCTTTTTGCATCCAATTTCAAACTACGGCCCAAACTTTGATTGATTGCTTCTCTCCAAAGGAATCTGCTTTTCTCTTTCTGCTTGTGCATAAAATTTGATTCCTCAGATTGTTGTTTTATTTTTTCCGGGTTCTGTACTCATCTTATATGATTGAGCAATCAATGTAATCTGTTTGAATCAAGTGCAGTTTTCTGGTTGCACTCAAATGTGTGGTGGACTGTAGTGTGTTCTCGGCTCTTAGACATTCACTGAAGCGTTTTCCTTCACTCTTACAATACCGCTACGAGGAAACTGATCTGACAGTTGGATTGTGAATTCCTTCCTGTGCACTAATGTTGGACTCTGCGGAAGAGACATAGGATATTTTGCAGAGAATTTTCCATCACTATGTAATGGCATCTTAGTAATTTGAGTGTATATTCTAATTTAAAGAGTATTGTTTTTAACACATGGAAACATTATGTTTTGACACACTTTTGCTGTGATTTCATGATCTCTGATTAATCACTGTAGTTTTCTGTAAAAACTGTAAACTGAACATTCCTTGTCACAAATGAGCCTGAGGAAGAATAAAGTATAGTAAAATGTCTTGGGCATCACATACATTTCCTGATAATGGTAATAGCTTAGTGCACATGGGGTATTAAGTGCTGCTGGGATTTTGTACATTTTAAGTGTCATTCTTTTACTGGAACATCATCACCATTACCTTAACTGGTCTTGTAACCTGTTAGGCAAAGGAAACAATTGGTCACCTGTGTATTTGTCATCCTTAAAGTGATATTTCACATTGGTAGAACATTTTGATATTTATTTTTTTGGTGCATATACCTATATAAGAGGCCATGGATGGAAAACAAAAGTAATTGGTAGAGACCCACAGGCAGCTGTGGAGCTGGGTGCAGCTTTTACACCTGCTTTTAGTTTGAAAACTGATTGTAAAAAAATAATCTATAAACATAAAGTAGATCCAGGTACTACTATTTCATTCTGTGATCTTGATACTACTTTTCTAACAGTAACCTGTTTGCAGTTATCTATGCTGAAGGCTATGACAATGTTCTACAAAATTGAAATATCACTTTGACTAGAGGTAAAGGCCATATTGTATGACATGTATTGTACACCTTGGAAGATGGAGCTACCTCTACTTTTTACACCACTGCTATACTGTATGTATTTCTTAGTGGGTTGTGGTCCTTTATAGAGCATTGGCACTACTATGGGTCAGGGGTTTGGTATCCATACTACAAATGGACACAGTTTATATCACTGTAAGGTCATCCACCAAAGTGTATCAATTAGATTGTAGACTTAGTCATTTTTATAAAACTTGGTACTGGTAAATCACTCTGACCATTTGCTTATTTGTATGGTTCCCAGCATAGTACGACTTGATTGAGGACAAACTACTACTAGAATGTATTTAAAATCCTCTTAACGGCATACTGCACTATGAAATTTTAGCTTTGGGGAAATGGCATGTTATCTCATTAGAGGCACTAATGTATCACTGTCAAGTAAATCCAAAAAGCAAACTGATGAAATGAGACAAAAAATAAATAAATAAATGGAATTAACTAGCTGAAATGGCCCTGCCAATGTGTTCGTGACTAACTGATTGTTTACTACAATATGCAAATATTTGAGGGTTGACTCAAGAAATTGGTAAATGAAATGAAAGGGTGGGTGGGTCTCCAAATAATACTCTGTGACATTTTCATATGAATTAATGTCCAATTTTCTATTGTCATTTTCCAACCATGCCTGAACAGACAAAGAAATGAAACTCAAACTTCATCAACAGAAAATGCAAGCTCCGCCCACACTGTTTGATTGACAGGTGATCTCTGGGACGAGCAGTGCAGAAATACCACAGCAATGAGCTAGAGATAGAGACTAAATAAAACAAACAAGAATCTCACAGATTACCACTTTAAAACAATCTTTCACTTTTCAACACTTTTTAGCCTAGAAACCTCCAGTGATTTCATAAGTAGTCAAACACTGATATTAGCCGCCTCAGCAAATATTGCTTTAAAACATTTCATTCAGATAAAACATTTTCATTTCCTAGGATGTTGAGGAGCAGTCAACCTCAAATCTTAGTTGCCCTGAGGATCCACCGTCACTGCTGGCAATGTGGATTTTTTGCCAGCTCCCACTGACACATAATGGGAGACTGCTGCTGTAAATTCATTGTATGTTTATTTGAGCTTTTGCATCCAAATAAGCTTTATAGCAACTGATACTATAATAACTTCTGGATAACATAACAACTTGTCAAACAGTAATACAAATTAGTATAATTTTTTTTTCTTAAATATATAAAACCTTAATGTAATTATATCATATTACTACATTATCATATTATTACATTAGCTCTTACTACATAAGAGGTGTAACATTTAACTGATTATGTACAGTAATAATAATATTGAGTAATAATGTAATAAGTATTCATTTGAATAAGAATGTAGTAACTTGAGTTACATTATTAGCCAATATTATTATTATATCAGTTAACAATATGTTACACCCCTTATGAAGTAGCCTAATAATCACCAATTAATGTAACAATCTAATGTAATTGATTACATTAACAGGTTTTATTATTTTTCTGATCCATTTAGGGGGAGATTTTATTAAGTTACTACATTATCCAGAAGTTATTACATAATCAGTTGCTATAAGCAGTATTTTCTTTTTAGTGCTTATAGATAAGAACAAGAAAATGTGTTTATGTCCCTGAAAAATCACTCCCACTCACTTTCAGTGGAGTAGCTCCAAGATTTGTCTCTTGATGATGGTTTCTAGCTGTGGGAGAGTTGACTGGGCTCGATTTTTGAAATTTTTAAAAACCTTATTAAACTTTTCATGTTTACCGTCTGAAGATTATGTGTATAAATTTTGGTGCCATTTGAATTTAATATGTGGGAGAAGTTCATTAGTTTTAAATTGCACATTTTCTGTAGTTTTAGGTTCCCTGTCATCTCACATACAACATGAGTTGTGGAGAATAATCTTCATCTACAGAGTGATATGACTGTTAGGATACAATTCATTGAACACCAACTATCACTTCAGATCCTGGAAGATCTTGGAAAAGTATGGAATATTTAAATCAAAACTGCATGGAAACCACAAGTAGCCTGTACATATTACAGTAATTAGTATCCAACTGATGTAAGTTACATGCATGTTATAATAATATAATATTAATGCGTTTGTGAAAGCATAATTTTTTTTTTATGATTGCTGTTTGTCTTATGATGAAGTAAAAACATCAAAAATGCCTGAAGTACACTGCAACAGCTCTAACGTGAAGGTAGGTTGCCCACTAGTGGTTGGATAATGTCACTTGGAGACTGAATTTCACATGGAATCTGAAGATTGATAGAAGAATCCACACTCCAACACTCTGCTGCTGGAATATAGCGTCTTCTCTCCGGCGAACGGAGGTGGAATAATACTTCTGAGTCTGAATAATTAAAGTTTAGTAAATGACCAACGCGGCGGACTGTTGAGGCTTCGGACAATTGACTACAACAAGGGACAACTGCCTAACAATATACAACAACGCCGCAGCGCTCCAGACAGAGTGGAGCCAACAACTTGTGAGACGTTCCAGAGCCGCAGCACAACCTGTGAGAACTCCAACTTCATACCCCGAAACATTAGAAACGCATGAAAAAGACTCGTAACGTTTTTATTTTGTTGCAAGATCAGTTGCTGCATTTACTTTTGACGTTTATGATCTATGCAGGGGGGGGGGGGGAGTTCGTCTTTTCACTGAAACGCTCTCTAACCTATGCCTTAGTAAAGCTGATCCATGCTCTGAAAAATAGGCCACTGAATTTTTTGTATACAACTAGTTTTTTGAACAACTTACAAAAACTGTAATTGACATTTGGTATACGCCAACATTTTGGCCGTTGAATCTATTGTAACTGTAACACCAAAAGCGAGTACTAGTTTGTCAGTATAGCGGAGGGATATGCACTCCGCCTCTCCAGTCTACTTGTCTCCAGGAGCAGGAGGACATGGCATGGGGAGACTGAGGGGGAAAGCAGTGGAAAAACGACAGCAAATCTTTAAGAAAGAAGGAACTGTAGCCTGCGCAGCCAAGAGAAAGGGGATTAAGGAGGCTTGCGTCCGTTGTTAAGGGTATGTGATTAAATAATGGCTAAATCCAGTGTAGATACATCAGCAGGCTACGCTGGGTAGAGGCTCGCCACTTTCCCTCGGACGGGTGGGCTAACAGCTAGCTAGCATAACTTAGCTTTAGCTGAGAGAAGTGGTTGAAAAAGTTTCTGTGGAATGGAGGAGGAGGGGTAAAGTTAGCCACTAAGAGGTAGAAAACTTTAGCTTGCTAAGTTAGAATTCAAAGGAAGTTAAAATGTTGTTTCAAAAGCAGTCTAATAGTTAACGTAAGACTCTTGAACTGTTAAGTAACGTTAGTGGTTGAGGTGTCATACAATTTAAATTTAAGCTAAGCAAATTGTAGCCTGTTATGTTAGCTAAGCTAGTTAGCAAGTTCGCTAGGTTACCTACATTAGGTAGCTACCTAATGTAACTGTACTTGTGTGTAACGTTAGTCTGTGGGTGATGTCGCGGTACTTTTGGAGCAGAGCAGCACTTTTTAATTTAAAGCTGTTTTTTAACAACAGTTTGGAGTTAATCTGACGTTAAATCTGTTTTTCTGTTTCCCTTTCTCTCTGTCTCTTGCATTTTTTTTTTAGGTTGGGGGGGGGGGGGGATGCTTACTTACTAATCATCGAATCATCCTTCCATATTGTCTGCTTCCTGTACTCTGTGCTTGTCAAGCATTTCAGAAGTGGATAGGCCACTAGTTTTGTGAACACAGTTCAATGACATCATATTTCTGGACTTTTCCAATGCTTTGTGTTTTAGGAAAACTTTTTAACGCACAAACATCAGAATTGCATTAGTGTAACATCAAAGACTTCAAAGTGACCAAACTGTGATAAACACTGATGGAGTTTTGCACACCAGTGTAGCAATGTCTTGGATATACATTTCTCTGTTGTTTGCCACATCTTATTCCCTTCTCTCTTCTCTTGAATGTATATGGATTAGTGTTTGGCTTTGGTAGAAGCTTCAAAGGAGTATGATGCTCACTATGAGGTATAGGCCTACCTCAGAGTTTCCCCAAAAGATTCTTGACATGTTACGCTGTGTTGAAAGTTGCAAATATCCTGTGACCTCAACTGTTAAAATGCATGAAAATAGTGCAAATGGCCAAGAGCCACTTGTTGTGCTTTAAAGGTATCGACCTTGTGTTTTGGCTGTGATCATATAAATTCAGTGGTTCTTGGGGTGGTTTTAGGAAGTGTTTAGGAAAGTAAGGTTGCCTTGTTAATCTAGTACAGCCTCAAGAAACAGCATGTATTAGCCTCCTTCAACTGTTGACATTAACAGATTGAACAGATTTATTTTCTTGGAAGATAGAATACCTTGTCCAAAAGTGGAAAATGACATCTTGGTAGAAAAAGTTACCGATAAGTTCTGACTATGATTGAAATGAATCACATCAATGGCAAACATACAACTTATTCCATATGTTTTGTTTGTATTGATTAGTATGTTTTTATTAAGTACTGTGTTGTAGGTGGGAGACATTTAATCATAGACATAGCATAAGCATACTAACTGTCAGGCAGACAACTCTTGTTCAGATAAGCTTCGGTGAATTAATTTTGATTGTTGTAAGACAGACCAAAATAAAACTCTTTGATACTGGTCTTATTGGCAGTTCAGTTCTTTCCCCTCCTGCTGGAAATGTGACCTTGTATACATGGAAATTTGGTGTGAGCTGCAGCGTTGCCTGTGTTGAGCACAAGATGGATTTGAATGATAGCACTTGATGCTGAAAAAGCAGAGAGCTATCAGTGTGAACTGTTATCAGTTTTTGGAGTCGATCAGCTTCATCTGAATTTGGTTAATCATTCCAATCTCTGTTTTCTGCCATTGTGATGTTTTTGTCTGCATGACCTTTTTCAGGTGTCCATTCAGGCCACTGTTATATGTTCATCAAACAATATGTTTTTACTCGTCACAGACAGTTGGACAGGCCTTTATTTTGAAATCTGTTTCTTGTCATTGCTCACCCTGTATGGTGAACTGATGAATCATTGGTGATCCAGTCTAAGAGGCCTAGTTGTGTCTGGCTCTCTGACTGGGCTTTGTGGAAACAACTGTTGGAACATAGTCTGGTGAATGTCAGAAGAACTCATAACATTTATAGGCTGATAACATTTTGCTTAATAGGCCGAGCTATCCTACTTGAGGGAGGTTTCCTTCTGCTTTCATGTGAATGTAGAACAATGAGCCATGGAAGTGGGTGCAGTGCTGTTGGACAGCTGTGTGCTGGAAGGGAGGGATCGGGGCAGAGATGGGATGAGGGAGGAAGCTGCTCTTTGTGGTCACATCCTTTTCGGCTGGGGCCAGCTTCACAAGCCCTCAAACAGCTGCTGCTGCTGCTGCAGGCTGTCTGCCCTACTGTATCTGTCTAGCCTCTGTCTGGCTGTCTGCTTGCTAGGGCTGCATGATGTGGGCAAAGTATCATATCACAGTATGACTTGCAATAAAATGTTAGTGTTAGTCTAGTAAGTGTAGTTCTACATCTATAAGACTGTTTAACATGGTTTAAAACACTTTCGGCTTCAATGGTATGTTGTAGGAGTAGCTTGAGGGAGGCATCTCTGCCAGTCACTTCACATTTTCACTAATTCACTGTTTGATGGCATTTTCACTAATTGTTTTATGACGGTATCTATGGCAGGTTTTAATACTGCAGAGTTTCACATTACAGAACATATTGTTATCCTTTCACACACTGTCTGGTAGACGAGCCTGTCAACCTTCCTTGTGTGTCTGTCAGGCCATTTGTTTGGCTGTGTGAATGTGTTTCTACATGATTGTCTTTCCATATCCATGACTGTCTGCAAGTTCTATATACAACACCCAGATAATTGAGTCATCATAGTTTCTACAAGACTCAGGCTCTATATGGAAATTAAGTGTCAGATCTTAAAGGAGGACAAAGGTTTTTTTTAATCAGGCTGTAGCTTGACAAAAGTAGTGTTTGTCAAATAGTGTCTGTGTGTTACTGTGGTTCAGACATTCATGAATGAGTTTTTTTTTTTTTTTTTCCTGATTTAAATATCTATATCTCAGGAACTCAAGCTTTTTGATACAAATATCAACCTTACCAAACAATTGAATGTGTTGCTGACGTCTATATGTATCTTATCTTTTTCAGTTGTTCTGCAGAAAGCCCATGGACTAAAACACTGACTGTGCATTGGTGGGAGAGTCAAGCCAAGACAGAGAGAAGCTGGGAGTCGTCGATGAGAAGCGGTCCCTTCCTTATTTCTGAGCCCGTTGACTTGTATTGGTGAGACCTGCTGCGGCGTGTCTGTTAGGCAGCAGTCCTGATCTCAACTCCTGCGGACTGCACCCCCCCCCCCTCCCATCAGTGGTGGTGACCCAGCTCCGGACAGCTTGCTGCAGGGCCCTTCCTGAGCAGCAGCAGCTGCGTCCTGCTTGCTGCCTCCCCTCCCTCCCCTCACTTCCTGTCCTTGGTCAGACAAGGCTAAAGCCTCCTCTCCCCTACCCCACCCCTCATCTCTACTGGCCTCTCCTACACACACACACACACAGGCATTCACACACTCAAGTAGAGTTTCCCTTGTTGACCACACGCTCATACACACTTTTAGCCTGCTGACAGCAGTTGGAGAGCGTCAACCGGTGACTCGGCACCCCGTAGTCCCCTCGGTCAGATCAGTCCGTCTTCCTAGTGTAGCCAATCATATATATATATATATAGTTCCTCCCTTTTCCCTACGCTACAGCGTCCGGCATGACCTCCATGTCCAGTCTCTTCTCCTTCACGAGCCCAGCGGTCAAACGCCTCCTCGGCTGGAAGCAGGGCGACGAGGAGGAGAAATGGGCGGAGAAGGCGGTGGACGCGCTGGTGAAGAAGCTGAAGAAGAAGAAAGGCGCCATGGAGGACCTTGAGAAAGCACTGAGCAGCCCCGGGCAGCCCAGCAAGTGCGTGACCATCCCAAGATCGCTGGACGGCCGGCTGCAGGTGTCCCACAGGAAGGGCCTGCCTCATGTAATCTACTGTCGCGTGTGGCGCTGGCCCGACCTCCAGTCCCACCATGAGCTAAAGCCCCTGGAGGTGTGTGAATACCCGTTTGGCTCCAAACAGAAGGAGGTCTGCATCAACCCGTATCACTACAAGAGAGTGGAGAGTCCTGGTAGGTATTTCTGCTAACGAATAGTGACTTGACTGCATGTTGTTGTCCATGCTGTTTTCACAGTGAGCGAGGCTGCTTTCCTTTTTGTATAAGGCATATTCTCTTCTACACATCAGCTTTTAACCTTAGTGGAAGCAGCATTTGCCCTTAAAGCTAAAGTAGGAACCCATTGAAACAAATGATGTTTAAATCAACGTGTTGATGAAAATAAAAACTTTTCCTGAAATATAGTAACCAAATCTAATAATTTCTAATGTTTGTAATACATAGGAAAGAAAACAGTGACAAACAGTTTTATTGATTACTGGGTAGCAGCAGCTACATGCTAACAGATTACAACAGTGTGGAGTTGTGCTCATCCCTTAGCTAGAGCCCTGAGCAGGCTGTGGAGCTGGTAAACAAATCCACAAAGGTCAGGAGGCAGGGCTGTCATCATACGGGCCTGTTCTACCCACCCCCCTCCATTTCACAGAAAATCAATATCACTAGCTCTTTTTGAGTCTTATTAGATTATATGCCTCAGGCACTCCAGATGGGGTGTGGCATCAGAGAGCGGCTTGCTAAATGCATATTCCACTCTGACTAAACTCCCAACACTTTCCCACCACCACCCTCTCTCTCTCTCTCCTTCTGTCACTCACACAACATCACATATGCTCACGGATGACCCAAAGGACAGCCTTTTTGACTTTGGCCCAGGCTGTGACACTAGCCTGCCTTGGGATTGCCAGCTCTGTATTGACCGTTTCAAGGCCGGGGATCACATGTCAGTCAGAAGAGACTACACGTCATATTGTTTAAACCAAAGCTCACTGGGTAGTTTTGGTGGGACAGCCTTGGGGCCGTGACGCTTACAGGCAGTTAGTAGATGAAAATCAAGGCTGGGGAAACGCACAATATCCTTTTTGCATAATTGAAAATAAAAATAAATCTATATGACCTCTGTGGCTAGATCTTCGCGAAGGCATACAATGGCCTTTTTAGGAATGCAGGGTTCGTAAGGTTTGCTGGGTATGCTGGTATGATTCTGCACAATGAGTATAGAGCAGTTAGGCTATGCTGTTTGTTGCTGTTCTGTGAAAAAAAAATATTTGCAATATTATAAACAATTTTGCAATCGAAATTGGATAATAATAGACTGTATAACTGAAAGTGGCATCATGACAGTTTTGTTAGAAAAAACGTGCCACAACAGTCTTGATTTGTTTTGGGAAAACTAAATGATTTGCCTGTTTGGGGAAAACCAAATGATTGCCTGACGAAGGTCACTGAAACGTTACTATTTTTCAAATAAATGTTTTAATTGCAAGTATAGACAGTGTGCGGGTGTCTCTTTGTATGTTCTGCCGGCTTCCCAGTCCTCTCCTACGCACCTGTCTCCTGCTATAGGTGTGCAAAGAACCTAGTTTCCTCAAAACTAAATGATGTCAAATGTCAACCTATCAATAACTATATCATAATAGTTTTCTAAGAAAGAAATATTATGACATATTTTGGCCCTACAATGGTTTAAGTATTTGTGATAACCATATTCTTTTGTGTGCAGTAGGTCTAATTGTCAAGAGTCTGCTGATCAAAGATGTCTCTTTCCAGAATTGGATGCATTTCTTTGTTGGATTGGATTTATTTGAAAGTTAAAATAAATACATGCACATTTCGCTGCAGATGAAGCCCAGCACATACATTTAAATAACAATCGAGGATAAAAACACAGTAAAGTCAATGACTTAATTCCACTGTGGTCCTCTTACGAACAATACATAAACAATGCATACATTACATAACAATGCATATATTAGAGAAAAAAAACACCTGTGTACAAATGCAGATTATCGCACCAGTTTTTCCAAAAAAATATTTATTTACTGACGATTTGAACTGTTGTTTTGATTCTGTGGTTTTTATTGACGCTGGTAGACCATTCCAAGTAACAGCTCCAGAGTAAGCAAAAGTGCCTTTTCCTATCAATGTCCTAAAACTATGAGTTATCACATCAGTGCCACTGGCTCTGGTCCTATAATTATGTTGTTTGTTAATAATGGAAAGGATGCATCATTAACAGGAAAACAAGCATTTAAGTACAAGAACGCCAGAATTCAAATGGGTTTTCTCATGAAATGGGGTGTCGGGTGGACATAGACCCTACGCTACACATAATGATCAATTCACTTTCTAAATGGTAACACTCACTGTCTGTCTCTCCACCTCTCAACCCCCTATTCTTCCCCTGATTTCCTCCCTCCCCCGTCTTCTTCTACTCTCTCCCTGCCATCCAGTGCTCCCTCCTGTCCTGGTGCCGCGGCACAGCGAGTTCAACCCTCAGCACAGCCTGCTGGTACAGTTCCGCAACCTCACCCACAACGAGCCGCACATGCCCCTGAACGCCACCTTCCCCGAATCCTTCCAGCAGCCACACAGCGGGGGCAGCAGCGGCAGCGGTGGCGGCGGGGGCTCCTTCCCCATCTCTCCCAACTCCCCTTACCCCCCCTCCCCAGCCAGCAGCGGCACCTACCCCAACTCTCCTGCCAGCTCGGGGCCCTCCAGTCCATTCCAGCTCCCAGGTACACCATGTACACACCTAACCCAGGGCATGGAGCCAAGCTATTGTGTTTTTCTTGATCGTAGCTGTCACCCAGCCAACAAGGCGGCTCACTGACACTTAATTAACACTGGTCTCTAGTGAGAATTTTTTTTTCCCATCAAGTTGCGTAGAATAGGGCCGAAATTAGAAAGGAAAAAACAGTTATTTAAAATGCAGTCGACAATTTTGCGACAACAAGTTCCAGCTGAATCCAGTTTCATATTCATATCATGTCACTCAATAACTGTGGGAAAACAATGGTATGAAGTGTGTATTTGCAAATGCCAACCATGGTATCATTTGAATTCAGCAGTCAACTGTTGCAAGGGATGAGGGAAGTCAAATCTATTAGAATTTAACATAGACATTCATGACATAAATGAACACTCCCTGTTGAACTAAGGGGCATTTTGAGTTTAATACATCAAATCAATAACTTTTAATACAAATCATTTTTCAAACTTGTGCATGCAAAACTTTGTTAAGACATGTCTTAACATGTTCCAGAAAAGAAATGATGATCACAAAATCTTTGAGTCCATCTTTATCTTAGTGGTGGTCTATATCCATGCAAGGTGCATTTCATCAAAGAAAAGTGTTTTCAAGCTTGTTAACAGTATTCTAACCAGGTCGAGTTATTATATCCATCCAAATCAAGTTACACCCCTGAAATGGGAACAAAGGAAATGCCAGCTAAGCAGTGTCCACCAGAGCCAGGGCTGCTGGCTGCTGTCAAGGCTGTAACTCAGCAGACCAGGCTGTACTTCTCCTTCATTTTTACTGAGTTGAACACAGAATAGATATAACCAACATAGAGGAATAGCACTCAAAAAAGAAATTCCCTCCTGTCCCGTCCAACAGTGTCAATGCATTAGAGAAGTAACCTGGACTGTTGAGATTGTATGTGTGTGTATGAGTGGGTGCGGGTGTGGGTGTGACTGTATGCCACTGTGTGTGCGTCCGGTGACTGCTGCTCTATTCTGCTCCGGGCCAGATCTGCTGATGCACACATCCAGTGGCTGCAGGCAGTCAGGCAGAAGGAAGCTAAGTTTTTAATGGCAGCTTAGGATTCAAGTTGAGCTTAATTGTGCTGAATAGCCCCGATCGTCATTGTCTAAACTCATGCACCGTGCTCACCGCATTTTCTCACTGCCCGTCTAGGTGGGGGTTTTCTGCATTTGTTTTTTTTATTGAAAACAGTCTTTTTCCTGTGTTCCAGAATATGGGCTTGAAAAGCTCAAGTTGCAGCTCTGCCGGGAATGGTTGGTTTAGCATGTGGTTTAGCAAGTGACGGATATGTGAAATCTGACACCATTTCCGGGGGACAGATCCTGTGATGATTGTTTGACTCTTGGGAGACTTCTCTGTGTGTGTGCGTGTGTGTTTCTGTGTGTGTGTAAGACCATTTGCCAGCAGCAACAACTGGTCTCATCCTCTCTAACTGCTCTCTTAATGTCTCAGCTGACACCCCACCCCCAGCCTACATGCCCCCTGATGAGCAGCTGGGCCAGGACAGCCAGTCCATGGAGACCAGCAGCAGCCTGGTGCCTCAGAACATGCCCAGAGGAGGTGAGGAGGACGAGCTGCACACTTAGGACCTCATCCTAGTTTCAGTTTCTTGATTACACACAGTTCTTATGCAGCTCTGGAAATCTATCAAAAATGAATTTGGGCATTTCCAGCCCTTAGTTTGGAAATTGCGCGGTCAATGTCTTTCATCAACATTTGCAATGAACAACACTTTTTGTCAACCAAGTGATATTTTCAGTGGCAAATTGTTTTTGTTTTCTTTTTTTCTTTTTTTTGATGAAAACACGCAAGTCAATTGTAAAAACCCTTTAAGTTCCACCTCTTTCAGTTTTCTCTCCTTTGTTTCTCCCTTGTCTTCAGTTCTGCATCTTATGAATATTAAAATGAAAAGATTGTTTTAAAGATTGGAGAAGTTTTAAGACTTTGAGAAGAAAAACATGGATAAAGATGTAGCACACAAAGGTTTTCCTTAGCTTTGAACCTATTCAAGGAGGAACTTCAGCTGAAGGTTAAATAGCTCAGTAACTTTACTGTTAGCACTTCAGTACAGTTATAGTTGTATATGCAGTCCAGATGATTTGTGATGCGAATGTTCTATATGGACTACGCAACTTTTGATATTACAGCAAATGAATGTAAACACAGAATATGTAGATTTATTCCTATGATGAATTATAGATTTGACCTACCTGATACTCAGTCTGTGTTGTTGCCTTCAGCTGGGAATGCTGTGTGCATGTTGCTCTGTGGGATGAGCATGTAGAATGCAATAATGTAAATACAGGAGGCTAATATCCTTAATGCAAATGCATCACATAAATACACAAGGAATACTAACATTTAGTCTAGTCTTGTTAGTCAACCATTCAGGGCAGACTTTCTCTAACAGTGTTGCCAGAGAGCCTGTCAGAAGTTACATTATCTAGAGAAGTCTCTTTCAGAGTGGTGCTCAGTTGTATAGATATATTTATGACTAATAGAGCCTGTTTCTCCTTTTGTGATTTTGAGAAGAGCAGACAAGTGCGCACTAGTAATGGAATGCAGTGACAATTTGATATATAGTAGTGAAACTGCTCACTGTCCTCCATGTGGAACTATTTTCCTAGACTGCTTACTGCCATTCTCTGTAACTGAAGCATATTGCTGTGCAGGCTGCATCTTAAAACGATCTTAAAACAACAGATTTTGATGTGTTTGGATGCCGGTGAATAAGTGTATGACTCACCTGTTCTTATCTTGACCTGTTTTGCAACTTCCTAGATGTGCAGCCAGTGGAGTACGAGGAGCCCAGCCACTGGTGCTCCATTGTCTACTATGAACTCAACAATCGCGTGGGCGAGGCTTACCACGCGTCATCAACCAGCGTGCTTGTGGACGGCTTCACTGACCCCTCCAACAACAAGAACCGCTTCTGCCTCGGCCTGCTGTCCAACGTCAACCGCAACTCCACTATCGAGAACACCCGCCGACACATTGGCAAAGGTAGAACTAATTACTAACAATAATAGACAGCACGTTAGAAATGGATATTAATGCTTTACGTTGCTTCAAGTAACGGTTACTGTGGTCTGAATACTTTGTCGTCTCTTCCCTCTTAACCAGGAGTGCACCTGTACTACGTGGGCGGGGAGGTATACGCCGAGTGCCTCAGCGACACCAGCATTTTTGTCCAGAGCCGTAACTGTAATTACCACCACGGCTTCCACCCCACCACCGTCTGCAAGATCCCCAGCGGCTGCAGCCTCAAGATCTTCAACAACCAGGAGTTCGCCCAGCTCCTGGCCCAGTCAGTCAACCACGGCTTCGAGGCCGTCTACGAGCTCACCAAGATGTGCACCATCAGGATGAGCTTCGTCAAGGTGAGAGCCTTTTATGAACACAACTAAAGGGAGGACAGGGGAGAAAATAAAGCAAGGGGACTGTTTCATATACAAAAGTGCATTAAAAACAGTGATCAGTGGTTTCAAGTCCGATCAAAGGACCAAACGGTGAAACATGTAATAGTGCAGCTGATCAAAGTCGTTTATATGAACTGAAGGCAGACATCTTCATTATCAGTGTCATCGGCCTGTAATTTGCTCTGCCTCTTCACAGGGCTGGGGAGCCGAGTACCACCGGCAGGACGTCACTAGCACCCCCTGCTGGATAGAGGTGCACCTGCACGGGCCCCTCCAGTGGCTGGACAAGGTGCTGACACAAATGGGCTCGCCTCTCAACCCCATCTCCTCTGTGTCCTAATGACGGCACCCCAGGGAGCTCGGGAGATACTTTTTACAGATTTTTTTTTTTTTTTTTTAACAGTTACTTTTAAGTGTTTTTTTTTCCCCCCTCAGTGATTTATAATTTAAGGTGGTCTTAATGGCTGAACTGTTTACACTTACTGTGGGAGGGGATATTGAACTCTGGCTAGAAAAAGCAGCAGCAGCCAGAATCCAGTTGTTAAAACAGAGTAACGTTACAAGCAAACACCTGGAGAGAAAGGAATAGCCCAAGTAGCAATGACATGGACGCACTACCGCTTGACAACGCTACCAACATCTGCATCAAATGAGGGCACGACTGTCAAGCTTGAACCTGTCAATAGTAATTTTTTTTTGCATCAAGTTTTATTGTTTTCTCAAATGATTTTATCTCTCTGTGTAGTTTTTGAATGAAACAGAATTGTTTATCACTACTCTGCCTTACATCAGTCAGACAACTTGGAATTTTACTGAACACTTTTCTTTTTTTTCTTACATTGTTGTCTAAATGTCAGATATTTACAATTAAGGTATAGATCCAATTATGTTTACTATTAGGCTCAGATATAACAAATGCTTCCTTTTTATAGTCTCTACTGCTAGAAACAAAACACTGAGCTACTGCCTTTTAATAAAGTATGTATGCCAACCTGATAGTCTTTGATATGGGAGATCAATCACTGAACAAGTTTAACATGCCATAAGCTAACAACATTGTGAATGTTACATCTATTGCAATAGAAGTAGTCATTTGTGATATAATCAGAAAATGGACTTCATCATTACTGATTCTTGTTTGTACTATCGAGTTCCAGTGAAAGAGTGACTGTATTTTCCATACTCACTGTATTAACAATATTGTGCACTCATGGATTTTGTGGAGGCATATTAAATTTTGGTGTGGGTACCAAGGCATTATGTTGATAGATAATTGACTTCATTAGCACAATGAAATAAACACAGGTAATTTGATAACAAGGATTGTTTGTTCTCTTGCCTGTTTTGCCTTTAGTATTTTAGTGATACTTGGCAAGATGAGAATGTAAACAGGACTTGTCGTTTAAGGGTACATAACGAACCTGACAGTTTGTTCAATCATGATCTAAAAGAAAATAACACTAGGCATGTATATGGATTGAATAGATATAGATAACTTCATGAAAGATGGGGAAACGATTGACATTTAGACTGATAGGCAATAGCCAACACTGATTAATTGCCTATAGGAAATGTTCTACTGCATAAAACCTGCTGCCTCCATGCACTTCCTTATCATACTAGCAATTCCAGGACTTGTCCATGACTAAGCCAAGGCATATAGCGCCATTTCAATGACGCATATTGAGTTATTCTACATCGACTCTTAGTGTCTTGGAGGAAAGATATTTGTAACCATGATCATGGTGTGCAAGTCAGGCTTTCCCTGACTCATCATGGTACGTCACTGATATGTGACTCTGTTTGGACACCCTCATGTTTTACTGAAAATGTCTCCTAGAACATAAACAAGAAACGAAAAACTAAAAGTTATTCACCGATATGAGTCTCATTTGAGGGCTTTAAGCATGTCTCAATTTCGACTGCATATTCGGCCACCAATTATGCAATGTTGAATAAAGATTTTGTCTGCCAAAGTGTTTTAACAGCTGTTTATATGTCTTTGTTGTTAAAATTATAATCTAACTTCACCCTGTAATCATGGATTTAGGCTAATGTTACCATGGCCAACCCCTAACAACACCAAAGCAAACAAGGATAGCAGTAGTGTATTATAACAGTGGAAATGTTGAATACATGAAGCCTACATTCTTTTTCTCTGTGGATTAAAGAATATGAGCTTTCTTAGCTCTCACCAGGCTGGAACATTGTGTTATTGAATCTATACAGTAACAGCAGTTATGTACCTAGAGGTTAGTTTCTGTCTCAGCATTGAGATGATTTGGTCTAATAAAGCTATACAATTTGAACTGATGAAAAACAGGGAAATCTCTATAATACACTAGTCTCTCTATGATCTTTGTGGAACTACAGTTCACACCGGGGCACTCGGTAAGAAAAGCCTTTTCCTTTACTCAGCAAACTGCAGCAAAGGCGTGTCTATACTTCAGGCTGATCCACAATACAATAACTGTCCATAGTCCATAAGTCCATAATATAAGAGGGCAATACACTTTACATTATGCAAAATATGACTCTTGATTGCAGCTCCATCATTCAGCTGTGGCATATTAAAGGCCTTATATTCAATTATCATGATTGTGTTTTCAAATATACTATGAGCATAATGTTCTTCATGATGTTTGGCAAAAAAAATGTAGTTTAGCTGGAAGGGAATTTATTGAATAACTTTGAAGATGAAGTCCTCACAATACTGGACACTGATTGGCTGACAGCAGCAGCTCCTTTAATTCAAATGAGGTGAACCTGCTGAGTGTAGACTCTAGTTCAAACTGACCTGACTGGAAGGATTAGTCTGAAACTACTACTAAAAACTGCTCCAAATTCTGAAAATTCAATAACTTTTTACTTCAACTACTCAAACAAAATAACATTTTAAAAATGCATTCATAAAACATCTTTGAATATATACTGTATGTATGTAAATGGAGGGAAATTTGAATTCCTGTAATAGGGCCACATTATAAGAGGCATATGAATAAAATGTGAGCCTATATAAATCTGTATGCAACGTGGGAAGAAAAGCATACTCACAGGCATAACTGATGATAAGCCTAACACCACGTTGTTTACAGAGAGCATTGTGCTGGTGGCTTGTGTAATCTAGTTTTCTGCTGAGCTTATTTTACTTAAGTAAGCTCACAGTATGACATAAAATGGAGCAATGGTTAGTTAACTTTTAAATGTAATATATGCAGTGTATTCAAACTCCATCAAAATCCAGAAATGTAATTGAAGGCATGCACAAAATGTTTTAACCCCTTTGTTTTATTTGGGTTAAATTGCATTAGTTTGTAAAAAAAAAAAAGATTTAGCATTTTACATCCAATGTGACTTCCTCTTTAGTTTCTACAGTTTTGAATGAGGTTTCCCTTCAGAAACCTAGCCAGGAAGTGTGGCCCGATGGCACACTTAAGCACATTGCATTTGAACATAATGCACTTTCTTCTTTATGCACGTTTAAAACAACTGATTTTAACTCTTAAAGAAAATTTCTGCAGATAAATAATTTAATTGAGACAGATTTTGGATGTGTTTTGACTTTTTTTTTTAAACCCAGTCTTGTATTAATATGAAAATGTATGGTAAAGGCAGTGCTGTAGGAAGACAGGGTAAAGATATTATTTAGTCAATATGATAAATTATTAGACATGGTCATCAAACTTTCAGCTTAGAGGGATCATTGGTCCTAATTGCTCTCCTTATGTAAATTTGTGTGTATGGCACCCAAATAGATTACTGGCAATTTGTACTTTATGTTTTATCATTATAATGATAGAAGCTACAAGATCTAATTTGGTCTCACTGTGGCTAAGATGTGGCGAGTGCCCACACCTTGCCATATCCGACTCACATAGCAAAAACAGGATGGTTTCATAGATTGTTTGTGGAAGAAGAGCCAATACAATTTTTTTCACACTCCAATTATCCCATTCACATTTAATGAGGTGATAAGTTTCATTGTGTAGGAAATTATTACTGTCACAGAGGACAAGCGCTGGGCTGCAGGGGAAAACAGGCTGACAACTTCCTATTGGTCCACGTTGTACCGTAAATATTCTAAAAGCAGCAGTAAATGCACATTTACAAATACGAGAGCAAATGGGTCGGTTAAACGCTAATGTTTAGTGATGATGTCAAACGTGTACGCTAAAGTATCTTTCAAACTACCTTTGTAAGAAATAACTCACAAAATAACATCTGACATGTCAACTATGCTAGAAATTGTTTGTGCACACGATTACCTGAACAGCCGGATGTGAGGTGGCCGCTTGCAGGAGCAAGCCAAAGATAAACACGTAGCCAGACGTGGAGGGGCGAGGATAATAAATGTCACGAAAAAGCCGCTGTGAAATGACCGAAATGGAATAGCTAGTGTGAATATTGATATTTAAGCAGCCCAGGAAACATCCAACAAATTAGCTAAGGAGCAAGTCTTCCGTAGACCAAGCGACATCGAGTCGGTGAGTCCACACTCAGCAGCATACTGACAGCTGTAACGTTCCCCAGCTAGCTACCGTTAGCTAGCTAACTAATCTAATTACCTTCCTGCTGGCAATCTCTGCAGCAACGTAACCCTACTAATAACAGTAAATATACAGATACTCTTTATTCATTAAGTAGCTAAGGATAGCAGTGTTAAGTTAATCGGTTCGCTGGCAAGCTGTCACAAGGTTAGCGTTAGTTAGCTAACCGAGACTTCATTTTGCAACATAGCTTTAACGTTAGCTAGCTAAGTTAGCTAATTACATCTCGACCACCAAGGTTAGCGTTAGTGTTTACCATAATATTAGAAAGTTAGATTCCCCCTGAAGCGGGAAGCAGTTCATGACTTTGCTTTCGATATGAAAAATATAGGTGAGATTGATGCGGCAGTTGAACAGTGGGAGTGTGCCTTGGTGTTAATGCTAACCAAATACACTTTGCTACACAGCATGTAAGAAGGGGTAACAATAAAACAAAGCAGTAATGAAATGTGAAGTCAAACAGATCTATATCATTATACTTGCTGAAAAATACCGTGGTCATTATACCTTTTATTGATATCACTAGCATTCTGGTCAGCGAAAAATCACCGGTAGTCCAATAGAGACATAGTTTTGCAATAATATTTGAATTTTATCCTTCTCAAGTTTGTTATAGGATTTCCTCAGTTATTATTCGTAAGGATGGTAACAGAAATTTGTATATATGTTGTCTATGGCCCAAGCCCCCATCACCTCAAGCTCAAGAAAGACTGAGACCCGGGCCCAGTCTCAACTGAATGAATCTCAATCTTCTGCCCTCCTGGCCGCTTAACGTCTCAATCTATGTTATCCCACCGGATCTAGCTCAAACTGCCCCAAGATATTTCTGTTAGCCATTCATATTTACTTAAATCTTGTGTGTTAATGTGGTTAATGTAAAACCTAGGAGGAAAGCTTAACACCATACCAAAACATGGCTGACCAAAAACTGGTTCAGATGCTATGCCTTCCTCCTGGTGTATGTAAAACACAGTTATATGTTAAGAAAATTCACTGGAAATCTCAATTTCATTTTCAAAATAGTCTCAGCTGTGGACTACAAGATTATATGACCATTGCTGAGTGTAACTGGCTGTCTGTGCACGCATGTATGTGAACATTTGGAGCAAACTTGGAGCATGCACATGCATATTAATGTCAGGATTACACTTAATTTGTAACGCATTTGTATTGCTGCAAATTGTGTGCAGAGCTCTGTGCAAGGATCTCATATTAAGATTTTACAATATACATAGGCCTATTTGTTGCATCCTGATTCACTGACAAAATGTTTTCATCATGAAAACTTCAGAGGTCATATTAAACGTATACATAGAATTAATCTGATGCTTCATCACAACTCATTGCATCTGCAACAGAGTAATAGTCTGACAAATTTTGATTAGTGCTCATTTGTGACTAGACTAGAGACTTAATGTGACTAGAGACTATGAGTGAATGGAAGAAGACTGATCCATAGTCCTCCATAGTCCTCCCCAAGATTCCATTATGGGGTACAAAATCACAAAATTATATAATTTTTACACAGCTCTGCCATTCCAAAATGGAGGAGGCAAAATCAGAACTTGCCTATATAATAATTGATGGCTCTAGAAAAGAGAAATGGAAGTTTTGGTCATTTTCCTGGCTGTAGAAAAAAAAGTTTGCATAGCAGTCAGTTCTGCTTTTCATTAAGTTTTTAACCAGTCAAATTGCTTGGCTGTTGTGTAAAGAAACATCGAAACAGTACACTTGTCACAGATTGTTGACTCCACTCAAATTACATATACCGGCTTGTATGTGTATGATGCATTAAATGTCAAATTGCGTGCTTCAGCAGCAGATAGAATCTAAACACATTATCTCACAGCAACTGACTGACATTGGTTGTCAAGGCTTCCTGACACAAAGCTGTATCAGTTTGTAGATAAATTCAAATATCTAAACCCATTTCATTTTACCTGTCCATTTGAGCAAGTGAACATAGCACAGAGATATCTGACCAAAATTGTCAGTTTCAATCAAAGTTCTGCCCTTGATCTACATGTTGCTTAATAACGACATCAGTCCGCTTTCACATGCAGTAACCACTCTTTTCTGTTCTGTCTCTCCTCTGTTTCCATTCCACAGTGTCTGTAGCTGAGTCCATAATGGTGCGAGCGGCCTTGGTGACTGCCACCAGTCTGGCACTGACTGGTGCTGTGGTGGCACATGCCTACTTCCTCAAACACCAGTTCTACCCAACTGTGGTCTACCTCACCAAGAGCAGCCCCAGCATGGCGGTAAGTCTGTGTGTGTGTGTGTGCATGTGCCAAGTAGAACGCTGCTGAAGTGACGTGACCAGAGTTTGACCGATACGGGTGTTGAATGTCAATATCGATATTTTTTGAAGCTGCCACTACTGTGCCAATATTCAGTATCTTTAAATTTGGACCAACCCTAGATATATCTGTTGACAATACACACACACACACACACACACCATATTACAGCTGTCTTCTCACCAATAAAATGCTTACACGATTAGGAGAATGCTTGACAGTCTGTTATTCATAATACTTGTCTTCCTTTGAATCAGCGACTGAAAGCAAGCCTGATAGCCAAAATCAACTTTCCATTTCTATTCTGTGTCTGGTGTCAGGTGTTGTACATTCAGGCCTTTGTGCTGGTATTCTTGCTGGGAAAGTTCATGAGGAAAGTCTTCTTTGGACAGCTGAGGGCTGCAGAAATGGAGGTAGAGTTCTGTTACATTATTCATAATTTCATTTGACTCTTCATGCTGTTTTGATTTTAATATTTGATGCATGACTATAGCCCAAAATGTCTTATCTGGCAACTTTTGTTATTTTCAGATATTCAGATTATTTTGAAAGTATTATATAGCTTACAAGTGTCCCAGTTGCCTGCCTCTTGTTGGGAGTGTTTCTTTCTTTCTCGTGCCTTTACTCCTCATCCCCCTCTCCCCTCAGCACCTGATTGAGCGCTCCTGGTACGCGGTGACCGAGACGTGCCTGGCCTTCACCGTGTTCAGGGACGATTTCTCCCCTCGCTTCGTCGCCCTCTTCACCCTGCTGCTCTTCCTCAAGTGCTTCCACTGGTTGGCCGAGGACCGCGTGGACTTTGTGAGTCATTATGCAGATACCACTGCTTTATCATACACAGTACATATTGTACCTCGCTCACTCTATCCGTATATAGGCCTATTTAGAGACAGAAAGGAAACCTGAACACACAGTGTTCTTAGACACTTTACAAGTCATAATTAGGTTGCAAATTAGGCCCAAAGGACCTTACTATTAGGGCTGTGAATCAAAACACATTCAGTTTGTCTTTGTAACAAAAACGAAAGCTTTGTTACACATTGAATTGTAATTACCTCTCGTATAGCCAAGCAATAGAAAAGACCACCAAACATTACCAAACTCCTTTTAAAAGATAACAACCATGAATTGCAGAAAGCTGCGAACCCAAAATCATAGAGTGCTGTTTTGTTTTGTATATGTAACCGGAACAAGTAATATCATAGGGACTGCTGGTTCAGTGCTTGAATACACTTGAGTGGCTGTGCATGCTATGAGTGACATGCTAGTAATGTGTTTCTGTGTTTTATTCTTTTTCTGTCAGATGGAAAGGAGTCCAAACATCTCCTGGGTTTTTCACTTCAGGGTGCTATGTGAGTACACATTACCAGCCACTGTTTGCTTTGTCATTCTTCCCACACTCACAAGTTTGAAACGCTACAGTATTAGAGTGGCCTTGCTTAGTAGTTCAGTTTGATTGACATTTCTCTCTAATCTTTCCTGGCCATTCTTTACGTCTTTGTCTTTATCTTTATGAAGCAAAGCCTGCGAAGCTAGTTCAGGCAGACAAATTGAGTCGCGCTGCAGACACGTGATAAACACACTACTCACACAACTCTTATCAAGCGCCCCCTCTCAATAAGGCAGTCTATTTAAGCTTCCTGTACCTGCTCACTGTCTTTCCTATTGCCATGCTGCTGCGACACTGGTCAGACTGCCGTTCACTGCTGCTCAGTTATTGCTGCTGCTCACCGTACATTGTTTCATCATCTTTCAGTACTCTCTCTCTCTTTCCGTTGCATAGCTGGTACTTTTGAAACAAGTCCTCTGGCTAAATTAAGCTATATGCAAATCATTCTGTGTGCACCTGGGGCCAGATGCACCACAGTTAAATGGGAAAACTCATAACAGAGCATAAGGGGTGACACTAACAGACCATAACACAAGTTGGAATGTAGTGCTAAGTGTTGCTACAACAGCTATTCTCTTCAATGAAACAGCTTGTCAGGCATAAATAGCTGCAATCTGGGGGGCCTTTTGATGCCATGCCACCAGGATTGTACTTTACTTGTTTGGTTGGTAGCACCGGTGCTAACAAAGTAAAAATTTCAGTAGCACATTCTGAAAACCATGTTTTTATTCTTCAAAATAAAATGCTATTGCTAAGCAGTAAGCGAGTAATTCACAAGTAAAATCATAGCACAGACTTGGGTCCTAAAATAAACAGTTTGAGATATTTTAAAAGGGAAGGAAATCATTTGTGTACTTTGTAATAGCAAACCTGCCAGCAGTGACTGCTGAAAATGAGGGACCTGGACAAACTACTTGAATACTGGGCATCTGTTAGCCCTATCATGGAGCTGTGATCATTCCCAGTTCCAGCAGCTGTTAAGGTTTAAAATGGCTCTCATTTGGATACTTACCTCATGATTTCTGTGGACTTCTTGGACCGTTGAATATATTTATTTTGGGCAAACAATAAGGCTCTTTTTTCCCCCCTTTTGTCTAGCAGTGGAGGCAGTTTTACAGCAGTGGTGGGCCAGTGCTGCTGAATTGGTGTACAGAATACACTGATAATGTGTTGTTTCTTATTTCTTCTAGCTCTCATGGCACTGCTAGGTGTCTTGGACTTCCTGTTTGTCAACCACGCCTGTCACAGCATCATCACCCGAGGAGCCTCAGTCCAGCTGGTTTTTGGATTTGAGGTTTGTAACGCTGCACTCCGAGCATTTGGCTTGATTAAAGCTTATTCTCAGATCAAATTGGACAAGATGACTGAAAGCACCGATGGGAATTTTATTGGGGGGGGGTTTATCACATTTTCTGATTCAGCACATTTTGCACCATTAGGTGCACACAATTCAGGTCATTTGTGTATAAAAGCTCAAACAAACATAAATTGATTCCATAGAGTCATTCTCCCAACTCAACTGAGCAACTCCGTACTCTACGTCTTGATGACACTTGATTTTCACTTCTTTTCAAGTTTTGGAAGAGAGTCGTGCTTATTGAGCTGACCTAGGCCACAGGAATAACAAATTGACCAATGACAAATTCAGACTGAGTATCCCTGGTTGTAGTGTCAGTTTTACAAGGCTCCTTAAGATCAAAGGCAAAAAGATGACACTCTGAACTCTCAGAGAAATCCAAGGTTTTGCCATAAACGCATACCAAGTCGACTCAGTGGATGTTTTCTGAGGAAATAGCCAATTCCAAATATTTTCTTCCCCACATTGCCTCACCACACCCCACAAGTTGTTACCCGCATCTTGTTCATACTTAACACATGGGTGCAGCAGTAAAGAAACACTTGCTTAAGTACAGACATGACAAAGCCTATAAACCCCCTTTTTCACTGAGATTTCTCCTCCTTTGTGTCCTCTCCAGTATGCCATCCTGCTGACCATGGTACTGACGACCTTCATCAAGTACCTGCTTCATACTATTGACCTGCAGAGCGACAACCCCTGGGACAACAAGGCCGTCTACATGCTCTACACTGAGCTCTTCACTGGTACGATACCTGCTAGAGTTTGAATTGCGATAGGGGAATCTTCTTTTTACCCTGCCGTAAAAGAGAAAGTGATAGCATCCACATTCAAATGATATTGGTGTTTTTTATTGACCTCCAGGTTTCATCAAAGTGCTCCTGTACATGGCCTTCATGACCATCATGATAAAGGTCCACACCTTCCCCCTGTTTGCCATTCGCCCCATGTATCTGGCTATGAGGTGGGCAGCGTCAGTGTTTGTGTGTCTGTGATGTTCAACAGGGTTATTATGTTTATAATATGTTTTTTGTTTTGTATTTCAGTGTTCCCACATAGGTACAGGTTCCTACAGGGTTCTTAAGTCTAGAAATGGGTAGAATGAATAGAATAGAGAAATTTGGTCATTTCCAGGTCGTGTTAAGTTCGGAAATTGCACAAAAAACTGTGGAAAAATATGGAAGGCTATTGTTGCACTGTCCTGATATACATACAACTACACATTCTTGGCATTTAGATCCCTGTCATCTTGCATATTCAATTATTTGTTGCTGTGAAGAATAATCTATTATTGCATAATATTGCATAGTTAGTAGGCGAAAGACGACTATCTGTGCAAATCATGTTGAACACTAAAATCTTCAAATCAAATCAAGAAATGATGGTCTGGGAAAAGTATAGATTTTGAACCCTGATATTTGCACTTTTAATTTTCATTTAATTTTTCTCTGTTACTACGTTTTCATTATGTTTGTGTCAAGATTTAGTATTGGACCGAATTGAATTTTACCATAGGTCATATAAGGTTTAGTTTTTAGGTTATTAAGATTCAATATTTCAAGGATCATGCCAATGTGTTGATAGTATTTGCTGATATGTTATACGTACAAGTTTGAGTGTAGTATTTATAGTTGATCTCGGCCCCATTATTAGAGGAGTCTTCCTTCCTAAGTACAGCAAAGGTCAAAGAAAAGATTAAAAATGAAAATAATGTTCATTTTATTTTATAGTTTAAGTTACTTTTTAGTTTTCAATTAGTTTTGGAGACATATTCAGTTAAGATAGTTTTCATGTCTTTTTTACACACTTGAGTTTTTCTTATGTTTACTAATATATAGATAGATCATTTGATTTTATTTAATAACCTGCCTCAGAACAGTAAGGTGATGAAGCTTGAAATTAGTGGTTTGATATCACTGGATGTTTTGTCATATTTAAAACCTGTTTTGAGTGTTGTATTGGGTCCTTTTCCTCTCAGGCAGTTCAAGAAAGCTGTAACAGACGCTATAATGTCCCGAAGGGCCATCCGCAACATGAATACACTGTGAGTGATGTCACGCCTTTCCTGGTGGCACTATTTTGTAATTGTGAAGCCATTGTTTTTTTTCCAATTACTTTTTTCCCTTTATTGGTATATGCAATAGACAGACAAGAGTGTTGCTTACATGCAAACTAATGTCCCTTTACTGTTCAGTATTATTTAAGTATTACTGTTTTTGAGTTGTTGTATGTAAACACACAATAAGCTAGATGAGTCTTTATTCAGGTTATAAGAAACCCATGTAAATTGCCTGACATATACCAATATTAACTGGGATACGGAGGCGTGCCAGAAAATATTCTGGAAGCAGGCTGTGACAACACATATAATGAGATAATCCAGAGTAAGACCCTAGCTGTGATTTGTGTTATTTTGTCTGGAATACTATGTGCATATAAACACATTTAACACGTTCTGTGGGTGGAATTGCCAGTGTTCATTCCTCCTTTCACTTCTGCTTTGTCTAGATACCCTGATGCTACTCCTGAAGATCTGCAGGCCTCCGACAACGTCTGCATCATCTGTCGCGAGGAAATGGTCACTGGAGCCAAGAAACTGCCCTGTAATCACATTTTCCACTCCAGGTAAGTCCTGTGGTGCACCGCTGTGACTCAACAGCCTCCACAGGTTTCCACACTGCAAACAAACTATCAGATTCAAATTTCAGACTTGGTTATTTTGACTGTTGCTGTTGTTAAGTCTATTTGGTAAATGAATAGCGACATTTAACAATGAGCTCTGGTGTCGTGGTGTGCTTCATTCGCTGTCATTTGTTTGTTCTAGCAGTCTACCGAGTAATGTTGCGTTCATTTCCTCCCCACAGCTGCCTGCGCTCCTGGTTCCAGCGGCAGCAGACGTGTCCCACCTGTCGGATGGACGTCCTCCGAGCGTCCAACGCCAATCAGACTCCAGCCCCGCCCCAGGCCCCGCCCCCTGCCCCGGCAGCCCCGGCCAACGCCCCCGCAGCCCCGCCCGCCAACGGTGAGAGTCAAGGCCAGCAAGCACCATCACCGGCAAAATTCACCTCTGTTTGTTTTCCAGTGGAGGGAACAGCGGCGTCACGCACCACTCAAAACTTCCACAGTCGCTTTGAACAAAGTTTAAATTATTTAAACTTGACCCAGTTGGCAGTCGGCCTTTCAGAGCTCTTCCAATCAGATTACAGCTTTATGTGACGCATGTGTGGATGTACAAAGACGAATGGAGAAACTCATCCTGTCAGTGTCTGAGTTTCCACAACTGTACGACACAACATTAAAAAGTTGCCAGTAGAAAGTATTGCATGGCAACTTGTCAGCCATCAGACGGGGTTTCCAGGTGTGTAAATTATGCAGGTAGAAGAGAGAATTTGGCATCTCCTAATGTTTTTACAGCCTTGTCTTCCTGCTACTAGTGGTGCATGCAGAATGCTCATTATATGTGGGCGCCCTCAGATCAGTATACTCAGTAGAACAGCCTTTGAATGCCTTTCAAAAACAACTTCACCAAAACAGCCTTTGAATGCCTTTCAAAAACAACACCAAAACTTTTCTTTGCAAAACCATAAAACAATATTTCACCAGGGTAGAACATTTACCCTTTTTAGCAAGCAGACATGAGTCCATGAACACTTAGGAGTCAACCACAGATATCTGCTGCTGTGATGACCTTGATATTTAGCTATCGTTTGCACATGTTTTTTTGTCATGTGCAGTATGTTTTGAGAAGCTAGTCTGAAAATCTTGGTTCTATAGAGTCATAGGTTATAAAAGTGAAGTGTTTTCTTGCAGTACAAACAAGCAATCCTGTTGTTCACATCTGTGCAGAGCATATAAATGATTTTGAATACTTGGAGTTGAATACTTGGCATCTATTTTGTTGTGTGTCCCCTCCAGTGGCCCCGGGCATGTTGCCTGGCTTTCCCCCTGGCATGTTCCCCTTCTGGGGTCCCTTCCCCGGAGTGCCCCCTCCTGGAGCAGCGGCTGCAGCCCCTGGTGCTGCTGACGCTCCGCAGACCAACACAGAGGCTGCACAGGGAGCTAGTAAGGACAACCTCATACTCTCCTGTAACAAATTAGTCACCCCAATTCTCCACGTTAAAAAAAGAAAAAAAATCATATGTGCAGACTAAAATGATTTCAAGACTTTTCAGATTCCAAGAGTGTAAAATAACATCTGCGGCATTCCACAGCCATTAATAAACGGCCTTAAATTGCTATTCCCTTAACAAAATGGAAAACTGATGAGTCATATCACTCAACCCAAAGAGCAAAATAAAATATCCTCCTTAGATAGAGACACACACACACACACACACAGGTTTAAGTTTGATGTGGGCAGTCAGTCAACATACATATTGAATTCATTCATTCATTCATTCATACATTCATATAGAATAGCCTACTGCATTGAGTTTGTGCAGATCTGATGTGTCACAGTCTAGTGTTGTCTGTCCACTAGGTGCCAGCCAGCCCACCTCATCTGCTGCAGACAGTGCAACAGGAGCTGCTGCTCCAGGGGCAGCAATCCCAGCCTTCCCCTTCTCCTTCCCCCCTCCCCCCTTCCCCACAGCACCGTGGCTGCCTATGCCACCACCGCCTCCCTTTGGTAAGCACCAGCACTTTTTCCAAATACTAAAATAATAATAATAACATGAATTTAAAGACTGGCGACTTTGCCCTCCCAATGACTCCCAAACAGATTTTTATTTTTTATTTTATTTTTTGAATTTATTAGGTCGGCTCAGTCTGGTTGGGCTTATGTAGTGTGACTCACTGTGACTCAGGGCTCACCAACACTGAAATCTGAGAGTGACCCTGGATTAGCCCAAGAGAAGTCGCTGTAAACAACCATAGATAGTTCACATCAGTAGGATTCCCATCTCCACTCTTGATAACTTGTTATACAGTTTTATCTGGAGGAATAAACCTCATATATAATTGTAGAAAATGGGCAACGTTTGAACGGTCTTCTAACAGTCTAACCTACGCTTTTATCACCTGGATCAATCGGTGTTCTCTCCTCTCCTCTCCTCCAGTGTCGTCGATGCCTCCCCCTCCTCCGTCTCTGTCCAGGCTGTCGGAGGAGGAGCTGAGGGAGCTGGAGGCAGAGGGCCGTCGGGGCCTGGAGGCCCGGCTCCAGTGTCTCCACAACATCCACACCCTGCTGGACGCTGCCATGCTCAACATCCACCACTACCTCAGCACCGTCGCCACACTCACGTAACCGAGCCTTCTCTACTTTATACAATGACCTGTACTTTTCTAGTTTACTTTATAGCTGCACAGAAATTATTTATCTAAATCAGCATATTCAGTACAAGACAGTATTAGCATCACCCTGATTTCACTCAGTCTGACATGGGTAAGGACTTAAAGCTAGATTAGATGTATCCATTCACTTCTGTACTGTTAAACTCTACTTTGTCCCGGTTCTCTCTTGTCTCCTCCACAGTCCTCCTCGGGCCGAGGCCAGCAGTGGAGAGGCCGATGGGACGGCCCGCTCTGAATCCTCCCCTCAGGCTGGCAGTAGCGCTGAAAGCCCCAGCCAGGAGGACGCACACAGCTGTACGTGACTGACAACTCACATCCACCCTGTCAATCTGAAAATCATTTATTTTAAAAATTATACATGAGCCAAAATTATACATTTTTTCAAGAGGTATGCCACCCTACCCATTCTCAGTGCATTCAATAACGAGACAAAGGCAGATTTAGAGTTTTAATTGAAAACATGCTCACTCACTTATGTAATGGATGTTAATGGAAAATGTTACTGGCCAGTGTGGTGAGTGACGCTAATTGATTTATCTGCCAAATACCGTCATTTGGCACTTGGCGGGTGGCGATTTCGTAACCCGATTCGATCATTTGTCTCTCTCTCTCTTCTCTTTTTCCAGCCGACACAGCGAGCGGAGCGATGGGTTTCTCCCAGCCGGCCGACTCCACCACCGCCTCCCCGGAGACGGAAAGGGAAGAGAAGGCAGACGAAGGCGGGGCGGTGGAGGACGGAGAGCCGAACGCCGCCGAGCTGAGGCGCCGCCGCCTCCGCAAGCTGGAGACGTCTTCGTCGTCTTCGTCGCCGCCCCCGCCCGACAACTGATCCGCGTCCGCCCCACTCAGACATATCGCTCTGGACCAACGGAACTATGGAGATGGCTAATCAGTCGATAGCTTTTTTTCGTTTGGGTTCTTCTTTGCCTCTCTTCCCCCCGCGGCTCTTTGGCCTTCAGCAGGCTCAGGTTCCTAACTGTGTCCAGCCGGACTCAGTTTGCCAGGAGAAGATGTTAATGGCGGTGATCCCTCACCGTTTTCAGACTGTTCTGTCAGAAAGCAATAGCAAGAATTTTTTTTTTTTCCATTGCTGTTTTTTTTTTTTTTTTTTAAACAAAATGAATGACTACTGCGATAAGTATACTGCAGGAGTTTGTTAGCTTAATCAGGTGGAAGAGGAATTTCCAATACAAGTTGTTTGGTCAATGAGATGGACGGTGTTTAGATTTGTGTTTTTAGTTATACTGTCACCAACGTCTTGCCTGCACTTTGATCACGGATTAATTCAGCGGTCAGGTGACTGTCGGCTTCCCTTCACCGTGAACTTGGTCAGTCTCACACTCTTCAGACTATATTCTATGTTACAGGAGGCACAGATCAGATCCGTGTCAGATCCAGTGAATTCAAATGAAGGGAAGTCTGGTTACAGCTGCAGAGTGTAATGATGAACTTGTTGGCTTTTGCTCTTCTTTTTTCCCTCCCCTCTCATCACTCTTCTTTTTCTCTGTGGTTTCTTGAGATCTTGCCACTGCAGCTGTTGTAACATAAAAAGTGATTTATTTGGACCTGTACATATTGTATAAAGAGTTTTAATAGGATGATCTGTACATAATGCAGAATAAACTGTTTGAATGAAATGGCAGTGGCACAACACGTATATCGGTTTGTATGTTCACTAACTGATGCCATAGAAGTGTGTTCTGCCTGGTAATTAGGCGCAACTCCGCATTGTGAGCAAATCTCAGTCTTGCTGTGGCAGTGCTACAGTTTTGCCTCTGAATTAAAGATTGGGCTTTTATATTAAACCTCACAATTAATCTGGAAAGATCAACAGTTTATTTAGGCATTACTTGATTTACAGTGGGCACCTACCCGTTTGACTCCCAGCTGTTCTTACTTTGGGTGTGAAATGGTGAGTGTCAGGTTTAAGTGCAGAATGTTTGCTTTACTTTACAGTTACATTCAGGCCTATCACATGCTCAGTTGAAGAGAACTACAACCCTTCTTGTAGTTGAGTTTGTACGTCAAACGTATTTGAACAGATAAAGATGCGAGATATTCAACTATGCCATAACTTCTCTGTCTGAAATCAATATTTTATTCAGGTTATTTTGCCTGAAGAGTACAGATCCCAAACAGTGTCTCTGTCTAAATACTTAAGGGGCTCAGGATATATACATTATCTAATATATTCCAAGGCACTACAAATTAAACTGCATTTGGAAACATTGACTAGGTCTGAGAGCCAGAGTGTTTTGAAGTTTTAAGACTAGAATGCCATAAAAATGAGCTAAAAATACATGACTAAAATACTAATATTGCGTTATAGACTGAGATTAAACTACACAATGTATGACAAACAGCCACAACACTTTCCACATACCGTATGCTTACTATGCAGTATAAGAACAGACGATGAACCAGCTCCTTTTTATGTTTTTATTGGTTTGATGTTTATATAGTATCTATCACAGTTGAGTTGTAAAGGGAGAGCCACAGATGAGTGACTGTATGTTTCACTAGCTATGAGGAAGAGCCTCATTCCAGACAAAGACCTGAAGGAGAAACATACTTGATCTTTAGCTACAATGAAAGGTAAAACCCTGGTTATAAAATAAAGTGTCATCAACATACAATAATACAAGTGGAGACAAAGAATTAATATAAATTGTTAAAACAAGTGAACAAAAGCACACATTGGCCCTAAAGGAAAAGTTTACAATAAAACAGTGTAGCCATGTAAATAATCGTAATATGTACATGGATTTGTGATAGGACAAAAGAGACCCTGCTGGTGTGGAATGATTCAGAAAGGTGTCAAATGAGCTTGCAGCTAGGTGTACTCATTGATGTCAATAAGGAATGCTAACAAAGCTAATACGCCATTTTAACCTGAAGGAACCTGAAGGGCAAGTTTATAAAGTTGCCCTAAAGAAAAAACAAACTGTAACTCTAAATCTCAAGGTAACCTTTAAAGGAGACCATTGAGCTCACTGGTTGGCCATCTGGTAGGACACTTCCTACCAAGTAGCTCGGCCAACACTTTGTTCCCTTTGAACTGAGAAACAGCTCAGTTTCAATAAATTCTCTGCTGTCCTGGTAACTCCTTTGAGTTAAAAAACTTGAAGGTGCATATTCAGCTTCAAGTGGGCGTTTCCTGAGGTTTTCAGTGCAAATAAACTGCCAACAGTGCGAGGTACTGCTGGCTGGTAGCTGTATGTGCTGCGTCCTGGAGATGAGCACCATCGAAGACGACCTCGCCACAACTCTGGTCAGGGTTCAGTGTCTGGATCAGTTCTGGGGGGTGGAGTAGAAGGAGTGGTGCTGGTTGCTCTGGTCTGGGGGGTTGCTGGCAAACAGGAGGGGGGTGGTCTCCGATCCATACCAACTGGCACAGAGCAAGAGGAAGGGGAAGCAGAAATGAAAGTTGTACATCATTTGTGGAAAGTTGTGTGTGTTGTGGTGTTTGTGGATTCTGACATGGTGAGTTTTAGTTGGCCATTTTCCTTCACAAAACATGGAACTTGGTGGTGCAGTATGCCAACAAAACAATTTTATGGAAAGTGAAGTACAAATAGAGACTTTGTCAACAATCATACAGGGAGAAATCCATCATAGAAGAGGCAGAGAGACCACAGACAATAGCCTCAATAGATCAGACTGCAATGCAGCCACAAGACTTTTCACACTTCACTTTTTCTCAACTGTGAAAACCCTTACTCTTACTATGCTATCACTATTACTCTCTCCAACAATCCACAGCTGAATGCAATAAGTTCAGGCCCGTTCTCTGGGGACATCGAAAGGCATTCTGGGAAATGTAGGAAATCACTACCAGAAGTAGAAGTAGATGAGGCAGGTTGAAGGAAAGTGGGTACACCAAAAAGGTAAATTACAACACCTCATCACAAAATAACTCATTCAATGCAATGAATATAATAGTTTGATGATATATAACAGTGCAGAAATATCTGAGAGTGGATTTCTCCTTTAAGACATTTTAGTGGCAGTTAGGATGAATTATAAGACCAATTTTGCAAACAAATCTCGAACATGAAAACAACTGTAGACCAATGAGAAAGTAAGCCTGCGTGACTGGGCTGATTTCTCACTAGAAGAATAGCATACCAAGAAATTGCCTTTTTTGACCTCTAAAACTTGCCTTATTCAACTGTATTTAAGACTTTTCAAGGCCTTCTGTTTAGATCATATGATCTGAGACATTTGAAGACTTTCGGGTCCTGCCCTGCACTGCAGATATCACTGGGACAGCAAGAATCCTGTAAATCCGAGGTGGGTGTGCTGAACATACCTAGCGTGTGGATGTGAACTGCGTGACCAAGGAACAGGCGAGTCGTCATTGCTCCCTTCAGGGTCATCGAAGAAATATGGGCGAGGTAGAACCCTGTTGTTGATGGCCATGGTGCTGACCTGGGGAGATCAGAAATAACACAGCTCAACGCGTGGATGTGGAAACTCCAACATGGAAACAAACAGAAAGTTTGACCATTATTACTGCCATAATCCATAGAGATAAAGGGACAATACATTTTTTTCAGACGCACTACCCACCTCTTGAGCAGGCCGCCGAACCCTGAAGATGAGAATGAGCAGACTGGTTGGCAGCAGTTCCCATATGAAGAGGATGGCGCCGAAGGCCAGGTAGCCCCTGTCTCCCAGCTCGCTGCGCAGGTCAGCCTACAGAGGAGGCAAGAAGAGCATGGGGTTATAAAGCTGTGTGTGTCCACTGGCATCTTCATCAGACAGGACTGTTTACTGTGAACCAGCTGGATCTGCTATCAGGGCCTGCAAGTTCTGATCTTTGTGAAATTAACCTTTCTAGAAGATACACTGAAGGCCCAGATCTTTGGCCCCAATTTATAATAAGACTACCAAGAGACCCGCCTGGTAAGACTGTTTAAGTTATTTTGGTTAGTGTCTTTCATATTAAAAGAAGAAGCTCTGTGATCACTGTGCAAACTATATTAATTTTGCATGGTGTGATGTATGACCAAATGTGAAAGTGAAAGTGAAAATTGGGAAAGTATTTGCTCTACAACATGGCATAATTATCAAAAGTGATTTCTGGTCTGACCAATTGCTTAATTTGACCTATTGGGGCAAAAATATGGGAACCCCCACTACCACTACCACTACCACCCCCCAGCCCCCCACCCCCCCCACCCTCGAACAATGTCTTACACTGGCCAAAGTTGCTCTGACCCAAACACTAGATGAGTAGCAGTGTTCTAGCAGGTGAGGTGAGGTGAAGATTACCTGGTCGGAGATGTTGTACCAGTCGAAGTCGAACGACTCCACCCGGTGGCTCTGGGAGAGAATGAGGACGGCCAGGTTGTAGCAGGCCCGGCTGGCAAACAGCAGGATGACCGCTGCCCCCAATGCTGCCGTGCAGCACACTGTGGTCCCCTGCTCGGGTACAAATAACAGCATTAGCCTGGACTACCTAGCGGAACTACTGAGGAGGGGTACGGACACCAACGGCGTAGCTTGACGCACCTTGCTGTTCAGGTAGGGGCTTGCAGAGTGCGAGTGTCGGGTCAGAAGCAGCAGCAAGGCGGCCAGACACACCGCTTCCAGGATGAAGAGCAGGTCATTGACCAGGACTCGAACCAGGACCAGCGTCCAGGTCCACTCCCCCGACCCATAGCCGCCTCGCTCCCCGAGAGCCGCACAAACCAAGTTGACGCAGAGGAAGAGGGCGCTCAACGCACCGTACGCGCACCTTGCCATCCACCTTGGGAAGAAGGAAACCATAGCAGTGAATGAGTCATAAGTCACACATAGGAGTCTCCATCCCAAGAGAATCAAGGTTAAAACAAGGGGAAATGTCAAAAAGGCCTATTTTACATTAGGTCTTTATTGTAGAGTGGAACTTACAGTCCTCTGTCCATCTGTGAGCTGTACATATCTCTCACTTTGAGTAACACCTGTGGCAGGAGAGGAAAATAAGCAACAGATCACTCATCAGAGAACAAGAAAGTGAAAGCAACAGAGATGCCACTTGTGCATCCTAAAAATTAGCTTGTCCAGTGTTTTCAGTCCTTCAAATGACTTAATAAACTACCAGTTTTGACAGAGACAGCTATCAAAACAATGCTCCTATCCCTGCTGAAGGCCATATTGCCCATCCACAATGCTGCTGGTGGCCTCATCAGAACAACTCCTGTTCCTTCCTCACCAGTCTCACCTGAGTAAAGTACAGGTTGATAAGGCTGAGCGTGAAGAACTGCAGACAGACGGGGAAGCAGTAGAGCAGCCAGTAGGCCGGAATGGGCAGGTGATTGGCCTCCAGAGCGTTGCGGAAGTAAAAGGAGAAGAGGGTGGTGCGGAGGGCTGCCCAGAACAGGCACAGGAACAGAAAGACGCTCTGGTAGCTGCACCTCTTGTGTCGGTAGAGGTAGAGAAGCCAGAGCTGGATGTACACCACCAGGAAGAGGCCGGCATACAGAGCGGTGTAGAGGATGGTGAAGCTGAGCTGGACCGACGGGGCGACGGCCGGACGCAGGGGGACCGGGGGAGGTGGAGTGGAGGAGTTGGGAGGAGTGGCTGGTGTGACTGGAGCTTCCATTAGGGTGCAGGACTACCTAGTGCAGGGCTTAGTGGTGAGGAGTTCCCTCTTGAGGTGGGTTATTAGGAGCACATCTAAAAGCGTGCAAAATAATAAGGCAGTGGTGTTAAAGAAGCCATGTTAGGGGCATCTGTGAAGCACCATCCATTCCATTGTGGTAGAGAAGTGATAGCATACTCTTCTCAGCCTGAAGTGTTCACAAAGACCTGAGAGCAAAAACAAATCCACATGTCAACAGGTCATGAACAAAGCAGACATTAAGATGGTTATTAGCTATATACAATGGCCTTATTGTGAAATTATGCAGTGGTCACAGTATAGCTATGCTCTCTCACAACATTGCATAACAAGCTAAATTAATCAAAGAAAACTTCAGTTGGATAACGTTAGCTGGTCTTGGTGTTCCAAATTAAGCATGTCAAATACAAATGTAGACAGCTAGCTACTTTTTTAACTGACTACACGTAACAGTATCCCCTGCCTGGCAATTCCCCTGACGCACTTGACTACAGCACAAAACAACACAAAAACAAGTAGTCGTGTGGTGTTGCTTTAACAACACAGCTAAGCTAAATATTAGCGAACTGTAGTTGAATTATGTTAATGTTAACTAAGCTATATCATACTGTCGTTAACTTCTTTCTTTGCTAGCTTGCAAGTAAGATTAAACGTTTTAGCTGTCATTAATAATTTAACGCTGAAAACAGACCTTCCTTGAGCTGAATACTCAGCTTAGGTCGAGGAGTCCGGCAGACGACTGTAATCCTCTACTTCCGTATTCTGTCAACCTGCGTAACATCTGATAGGCGGAGTCAGAATTTTAGATTATAACCGCCAATCAGCGACGACAGGAAATCGCGGTTTCTTCAATTCTCTGTTTACTTTTTTTTGACAAGAGACTGTCTAAATACGAAACAAAGTCCGGCAGGCTATGCATACTTCACCGAGACTGTTAATTTCATAACGCTAGCAAGTTGTCCAATGCAGACAATGTTTAGACTATCACGCGTCTTCATTATTCGCCATAGGGACGTGTATATATTATTCTTACGTTACTAAACTACTCTTACGTTACGTTTCGTCCGTTAAGAGCTGCATTAAAGTAGCTAACCGAAGATGCCGATGGTACTACGAACAAGAAAATCCATCCATTCCAACTCTGCCAGTCAGGCTGACAAGGGTTCAAAACCGAGGAGGTCTACGCGCCTGCATGGTGGACCTACGTTAGTGGAGGTGGGTATTTTTATTGCTAAGCTTTTCCGCCTCCTCTCTTCCTCCACACTGTACTGAAAATTCACAGCCACGTAGCTTGCTCGCTAACGACGTTAGCTGGCTAACTCCAGAGAGAAGGGAAAGAAAAAGACTTAGGAAGCAGCTTGCCATTTGCTGCATAGTCATAGTAGCTGCTTCTGTAGCTAGGTAACTATCATCACTTTTAATTATCTAACCTTAGCTTAGCTAATAAAAGATTGGTTTGTTTTATCGTGGATGTGAAACACTGCGTCCTGCCAATTTCTGCTAACTTATTACCAGCAAGGTAACGGTAATACATCATGGTAAGTTTTGTTTCATCAAAACACTGGGAGTGCATTTTATGTGAATAAGTTGACAGAAATATTTGCCTTTTTAATTAATCATTTCTTTTAAATTTTTTTGTTTTCTTTACCATTGTATGGTGATGAGTCATGATACAGCCATTACAGTTTCCTGAAGTTTCTTATCCCAACGTGGAATTCCATAATTTAGTGATGCTTTATCATTAGACCTTTGCTTGCTCATTACTGAGAATATGAATGATCTGATCCTCCCAGGAGACGGATGAGTCAGACACTGAGTCTGTGCAGAGCCAAGTGATGGAGAGAGATGAGAGTCCCCCACCTCAGCTGCAAGAGGAAGTAGCTGAGGGGACAAGTGCTGTAAGTTGGGACTTTATTGTCACTGGCAGAGAGCCTAAACAAAGGAACCTTTTGTGGACAGATGTTGTTATGTATAGACAAAGAAATGTGTAGCTACCTAGATGTCTGGGTGTGGCAGACCTATTATTTATTTTGTTCCCTGGCTAGACAAACGATGTTATGTCTATGTGCCTGCAGCATGTAATCATCAGGAAACATTTGCATGCTAGTGCAGAAGTATCTAGATCTTATTTACTATGCTTTTGAGCCACACATAAACGCTGGTGACAAGCCTCAATGCAGTTGCATCCAGGAAAATAGAATATGCAGCAAATTAAACACATAGAACTGTAGTTACATCACAGCATTCCATCTGGCCTAGCAGCAGTTTAAAAATACACTTGTGTGAAGAAATTAGTACCAAAACAAACATTTTTAATTGCCAGCTTTGTTATACTGAACTAGGTTATTGCAGGTGTTTAGTTCTATTTTCAGTCTCTGGGTTAGAGGGCACCCTCTGAGCCTGTGCTTAGAGGGGTGATACATAGACAAATTGTTTTCATAGATACAGGAGATACATTTTTTTTCTACAATAGCACAATTTTAGTAAAGTTATCTTCTCCTCAGGAGTTGAAGTCCTGTAGTGTTCTGTTGGACCGTCTCAGACCTGAAGAGGACGCTGCAAAACAAGAGCTTGAGGAGAAAGAAGACATGAGCCGCAAAAGTGGGAAGCCACCTGTCTCTCGAATCCCTACTTTCCACAGCGGCAAAAAACGACCCACCGGTGGCAGCCACAACACGGAGCTGCCTCTTTCCAAAAAAGATGCCATCAGCCATGTGGCTCAGCCTCCCGAAAAAGCCGGAGGTGGAGGCGTGGAGGTTTTGAAGTCCAAACTGCCCGGTGTCAGAGAAACTGCACTTCCTCTACCGTCAGTCCGCGTCCCCAAACTCGCCCCTGAAGCCCCTTCTTCCTTCAGTAACGCAGAACAAGCCGTCGCATCAGCCTACAGCTCCCTAATTTCTACACCCAAGAGTTGGACAGAGGAGTCTGAGTCTGCACAGCACCTTCTCATGACCGTAAGCCCTAGGCCCGCCCTCAGGGTAGAGCTAGGGGACTACGCCTTGGAAAAAGAAGCCAACATCACCCAATACGAGGAGGACTTCTGTGAGGACTTCCTCAGCCAGACGCCACAGGAAGACATGGGAAAGAAGGGCCAGGACGAGGTCGAAAGCAGGATTAGCCTCGCCGGCTCCGGTGACGAGACGAGATCGGAGCCTGAAGAGATCAGGCAGGGTCAGGCGGACGAGGAGAGGCTGAGCCAGGTGAAGGCTATCGTGGATGAAGAACCCCCATGGGAGGTGGAGCCGACGAAGTCTAGTCTCGTAGCCGAAGAGGATGATGGGTCATCATCAGACGTTCAGTGTGTAGACGATTCGGCAGGCGAAGAGTCCGGTGTTGGGAGTGTCCATGAATCGGAGGAAGTGAAGGTCCATCATGAACAGTATCCAAGCCAGGGGAGCACTCCGTCAAAGTCCTCAAGTCTTGCAGAGAGAAGCACCGATACGGATGAATCAACCTCTCCTGCAGTACCAAACAAGCCAGCCAAAGCGAAGTCAAGCCAGTCAGCAAAGGTGAGTTGTGCTGTTCTATTTGGCTAATAGATTCCATTAATGTCTATGATATTGGTTTCTTTCACTTGGCCTTGTAGCAGTCTAACAAAGTCAGTCATATAAAATGGAATTTGACCACACCCTGCTGTAATAGCTTTGGAATGCAATACAATCCTAAACTGATTCCCAGTCTCTTGTCAAGTTGTGGCGGTGGCTGTTCCCCCTCTCTTGATGAAGCTATAACATCAGTTCTGTTTCTGTATTTTGCAGAGCTCTGCGTGCTCCAGTTTCGCCCTCTTCTGCCTCCTGCCCACCACCTTGCTGCTTTTCGGAGGGTTTGGTCAGCATGTCTGGCAGTACGGGCTCCCCGTGTCCGTGGCCCACCTCATGGCTCAGCTGGAGTTGCACTGGCTGGAGGGCTTTGGCCTAATACCAGAGCCTTGTAGCTCTGATTGTCGGTGAGAAAATATCAACAAAGTCTCACTAAATCCAACCTGTTTTCTTGTGCGTCAAATTAGTGTTATACAAATTAGAAGCAGTGGAATTCACTATAGTTAAAAGGCTATTTGTGGTTTTTCAGGAGAGTATGTGATTTTTATCATGAACAGAGAGTCCTTTTTATTCCATTGGAAAAAAAAATCCCAAAACTATTATTCAGGCTTTTGGTTTTGAGAAATTGGAGGCAGAATATCTTCGCAAAACTAACCCTTTCTCTGAAAAACCACATGCGGTAATACACTCTAAACCCTTTCCTGTTTCATAGCATTATTATATTGTAAGATTTGAATATGGTCTTGAAAAAAAATGCTTTTCAGTCTGACTGTCTTTCACTAGCATTGTTAACAGATGCTAATAATTTGTATTTCATACTTCCAACATTCCAATAACCAAAACACTGACGCAGCTGCTTTCTGGGTGGAGCAACACCCTTCATTCAGTTCTACGCCAGTACAACCACAGTCTTCTACTGTAGCCCACTGTGCAGCTCCACTGGAGCAGTTGGGGGGTTTAGTTTCCTTGCTGCTAGTTGTTGAGGAAGGGGAGAGTGTTACTCATTCACTTTCCCTGCCCATATTTCCCCAGTCAGTCCAGGATTTAATGTAACAATGTTTAAATCCAGATACTCACTCTTCGATGCAGTTTCCAGTCTTTTAGTGTTTCCTACCAAAAGCTGTGTGACATGAAATCATATATATTTAAGAGGCTAAATATGACATTTTTTATTAAAGAGTGTGGATTTTGCCACTGTTACACCAAGATTATGGTCATGTAAGTGCTCCCAGTTCATATTAAACCAGGTAGGCTTCTTAAAAACCTGACCGATCCTTATCTGAGGTGCTGCCTGGATTGAATGTGGCGTATGAATGTTGTATCTTGAGTTGCTCTCTCTCTCCTCTTTAGAGTGCATCTGGTGGAGAGCATCCCCGAGGGTCTTTACCCATCTGCTCCCTCGTCCCTGCCGAGCATCTCAGACAGCTGGCTCAGTCTGCTGGGCAAGGCCAACAGCTCGGTCCACATCGCCGCTTTCTACTTCACGCTCCGAGCCACCGATTTGGAGCTCGCCGAGCCCACTGACTCTCAGGTCAATACAGTGGCATGCCTTGGTCTTGTAGTCACTTTACCTGAATCCCAGTACTTTATAAACACCTAATATGTGTGATATGATTCCTACACGTTTTGCAGGGAAGAAAGGTCTTTGAGCAGCTGATGCGACTTGAATCCAAAGGTGTAAAACTTCAGATTGCCGTCAACACCCCCCAGACTTCAACTCGGGACACAGCAGAATTGGCTGCCACAGGTACAATCTACTGTCTTTGAGGAGCTCATTGTGTGGTCTTACTGTTGTTGTGTGTGCCCCAAATTAAAGCTGCACTAGGCAAGGTTTTCATGTAGAAATGCACCTGTCTTATCAGCCTAAATCACAAAGTGGGGCTGCAACATCCCCACTATTTGAGACCCTGTAGATTTGCCCTATTCCACATGACATTCTGGCATCAGTATGGAGATTTCTCCACCCACAGTAAGAGACAAATCGAACTTGAGAGCAACACAGAAATTTTGTCGGGGGGGTTTCATCGCTCATTATGTGTTTCTCAGGTGCAGAGATCCGAGAGGTAGATCTCCAGTCCGTGACTGGAGGTATCGTCCACACCAAGCTGTGGGTGGTGGATCAAAAGCACCTCTATGTGGGTAGCGCCAACATGGACTGGCGCTCTCTAAGCCAGGTATGGTCTAAGGCTAAGCAGTGACCATGCTTAGATTGGCTATGAAAAGGTATAGACATGTTGTCTGATTGTTCCATAGTCTAGATTAAAGGCAAAAGGTGAACATTTGTGATCAGAGACACAGCAGTGTCTGTTTTCACTTTGTGTACTTAGCTGTCATGGAATTGTTGGGTGAACTGTCAAGCCTATAGTGTTATTCATTTGTATTTTTAAGATAATATTACTCTTACATAGGGTAGTGCTGTATCAACTGAATGGAATCAGTAGTGCAAGTTTTTGTTAATGTTTGCTTTGTTCTTCCTATTTTATACTACTTTGCATATATTCCATCCAAATATATCAAAGTATGCTAAATGCAAATGAAAATCAAGAAATTTATGTGAGGATTTAGAATACCCCTAATACAATGTTTGTGTCTGTGTCATTATCATACTTGTGTGTATTCATACTTGATCTTTAGGTTGTAGTTATGCAATTTGAATAAGATTTTCCCTTCAAAATTATTCTCATTTGACCTCTTTTTACGGTTATATCTGATATCAAGATATTTAGGCTACATCCTAATGGGATTTTAGAGAGTAGGTGGGTTTTGTGTCAGAATGCTGAAGCACTGAGTAAAATATGAGAATGAGTGTTGAATGTTCAACCCAGGTGAAGGAGGTTGGGCTGTCAGTGGAGGACTGCAGCTGCCTGGCTCAGGACGCGTCTCGAATCTTTGGGGTGTACTGGAACATCGGCGGTGGGGTGAATGGTTCCCTGCCCCCTTACTGGCCTGCCCGCCTCTCTGCCCTCTCCAGCTCCCAGCAGCCCCTGCGGCTCAAGTTCAACGGGGTGCCTGCACACGTCTACCTGTCTGTAAGTTCAGCGCTACTAAAGCCAATTCCACTGCCTTTTGTAGGAAGTGGATTGTTTTTAGCTGTTTAAGACCTATTTCACAATTTACACTAAAGACATTGACAAATTTTAAATTCAATAAATATAAATCATAATCATCCTTATGAAATGTATTATACATATTCCCAATTGATTAATCATATATAAGCACCTCAAGTGGAGACGTGTAACCTAAATTGTGGTAATCTGAATAAGAATGAAAAATAACAACATTCAGTGCAACATTCTTCTTTTTTCTCTGTTTTGGGTAGATGAGTAGTTCAGTCTAAATGTGAACATTACTTAGTGTGTCAGAAATCTGTACAGGACAGTTTTGTTTTTTTCGTTTTTTTTCAGGTGGGAAATCAGCCTAGTCATGCAGATCTATATTTTGATTGGGTCAAAGTTATGTTTTAATGTCAATACATTTATCTCGATTGCAAAATTGCATTTATATGTCATTGTAAATGGCATTAAAAAGTTCTTGGCATTTTCCCTATTCTGATTTGGTGAACAAATTACTCACAAAACCGTTTCAAATTCACATCCCTGAAACCGACCTGACGGTACTTAGTTGTGATCCAGTCTCCCCAGTTCCTCCAGTGATCCTGTGTGTGTGGTTTCAGAGCGCCCCTCCACAGATTACAGCCCGTGGCCGCGCAGACGACCTCACCTCCATCCTCTCTGTCATCGCCGACGCCCAGAAGTTCATTCACATCTCTGTTATGGACTATCTTCCTCTGTCTCAGTACACACAGCCACTCAGGTGACCGGCTAAACTCAGCTCACACACCAAGAGTGTTTACTACTGCATTCTTATGTACATTCACTGTTATTCTTACAGACTTATTTGTGTCGGCTGACCACCTAGAAAGCGTTGCCTACTGAAGGCTTTGATACAATAAAGTGTGTTGGTTTCCTGCTCTCAGGTTCTGGCCTGCCATCGACACGGCCCTGCGTGCTGCAGCCTGCACCAGAGGAGTGGAGGTCAAGCTCCTGGTCAGCTGCTGGCAGCACTCGCCAGCCGCCATGTTCGTCTTCCTGCAGTCCCTGCTGGTGCTCAACAGGCCTCCACTCAAATGTGACATCAACGTGGTGTGTTGGATTGGTGTTTTATTGTCTGAAAATTTGATGTCTGGAGTGTTTACATGAACAAAAATGTTGACAAAATGCTCACTCAAACAGCTGAAACAGACCAAGTGAGCTCTTTACTGCCACATTAACACAGAGCACACTTGCTTTTTTTGACTGTTAATACCTAGACTCTGTGAATTCTTCTATTGCACTTAGCACAATAGTGACATGTCCTGATTCAACAGACAACAAAATGACTGGAACTATAAGAAGTTGATTCTGATTGGTGATTGTCTTGCTTTTCACTGTGCTAACCTCAGCTGTTTCTGTGTTTGTGCAGAAAGTGTTTGTGGTGCCTTCAACATCGGAGCAGAGCAAGATTCCGTTTGCACGAGTCAATCACGCCAAGTACATGGTGACCGACAGAGTCGTCTATATAGGTACGCTGTCACTATACACACAGCAACGCCTCATACACACTCAGTGTTGGAAATGTTTTGAGAGCTGTTTTGGCTCTTCAAACCATCACACCCACACTTTTTTTTACATTGAACCACCTAAGATCTGGTGTTGGAAACAGTTAAAGGGTTTTAGCTGCAATTTAGCTGAAATATAACCTCTATCATGTCATAGACCCGTGCACACTGTATAAACACAAATCCAAACATTGAGAAAGTAAATTACACTGGCAGGGGTAGTTTATTTGGCTGAAATCCCTCCACTACATTTAAAATGTGCATTAAGATTTCATTTCAATAAGCTTTGAGGAAAAATCCATATCCATGATAAGTCTCGGCTCAACTTGATTGCTACGGGCTTTTAAAAGTCCAGCAGATAATTTTCTTATAATTTTCACCACTAGCTGAAACTCGGCAGGATAGATCAGAAATTGCATACTATTACAAACCCCTCAGTATATTGATATATTATTATACACACAATTTTCATGGCACACAACTTCTGTGACCCATTCCTAATTGGCCAAGTCAGCGCATTTAAAACGATGAGCGCATGCTGATCATCCATCCAGTTGTAAGTTGTAATTTGCACATATTGAGCTTTATCTTTAGACATTTTCATAATGTTTAACTTCATTGCCTATCTTTTCCGAAGTGCACACGCATGGAGCTCAGTCATCTCATTTGTGGGTTAAAGTGACTGTAGACAGGTTATTATTTGATTTGATTTAGTTGAAAACTTTAAAACCACTTAAAGCATAAATAACATCAAGGATATTACGATAAATCCAGAGACACACAGTTTCCACTGTGGTCCATAATGTGGTGGTGAGAATGTAAACTGAGCTGTGTGAGAATTGAATGAAGGCTTCCCCAGACCAACGATAACTATCGCTATCGTAGCTGAAATGCAAAATAAGTTCACTTTGTCATTTCATAATCCTGTTACTAGTCACTATGACAAACTCCTAGATTAAATAGATTGTTATAATCTCAACCTGCAAAAGCTCCCTGTTGCATCTTCATCACATCTTAAAGAGTATCAAGTACTAAAAGTGACACTAACCTTGGCTCTACCCGGTGCAAACTAACTTGTGTATGTGTGTGTGTGCTGCTGTGTCCACAGGGACATCCAACTGGTCGGAGAACTACTTCACCCACACGGCCGGTGTGGGCTTGGTGGTGAACCAGACCGGCTCGGCAGTTGGCAAAGGCCAGTCGACTCTGCAGAGCCAATTAGAGCAGCTCTTCCTCCGAGACTGGAACTCACCGTACGCCGACACGCTCTCCGATGGCGACGTGGACGTCTGCCCTCACCACCGACACTGAAGGGGTTTGTTTACTAGAGCATCTCGCATATCGCGACCACTTGAACTTGATTTGCGCGCACGCGGAAACAGTTGGCTTCCTATACTGCATTAATTAAATATTTGATTGCCCTGTGCTATGGTTATGGCTGTCATTTTACTGTATATATTTGCGTTTTTATATTGGGCAGAGTTCGCATACATGTTTACCGTCATGCTGTTCTGTTTTGACAGTTCTCTTACGCTGAGAATGACTGGCATTTGAAATGACTGGCATTTGAAATGACTGGCATTTGAGTCGAGGCATGTGTAACCAATAAGGGAAAAATACTGTGTACAATTTGACTAATACTGTTTCATGCCTGGAGCATTCTGTATATTGCCCTCAAAATGTCTGTGCCAAGCTTTATGAGTCTCTCGTGTAGGAAATAAAACATTTCCGAAGATGTACATAACTCTACGGCTCTGTTTACACTGTTGAAACCATGAAGTGTGATGTCAACCCATCAGTACCAGATTCTTTTAATTCCCAGATCCCAGGTAAATGGAGCGATTACTGGTTGGTTATCATTAACAAGTTCTTTTGAAGATACTGAAATCAATAGGGTTGCTATGAAGGGAGTAGCCGTAATGTGCAGCCAAACAAAGACTGAGACATTGCTGATGTGCTGATAAAGGGTTGAAATGGATTAAAACGAAAAAACCGATCATAGCCTTGTCGTCATACTGACTCTTAAACATATGACTGTCCACTGGTTCAATCACGCGCTCCTGGAAATGACTCAGGTTGCGGTGCGTCATCTGCCTGGAAATCCATCAGAAATGTCAATTCATTCAACCTTTGCCTTGTAGCTTGTATTCACATTAGCCTGCAGAGATAAGCACTGTATTTAAACCACAAAAAGGAAAGGTCCATTACAAAGAACAAAATGTACAGAGCAATGAAGGGCTGTACATACTTGAAATATTTATCACCATTTGTTTCATCAGACGCATGAAGGAATCGTTTTTCCATCTCACCTCCACACAGCTTTCACTTGTTCCTGTAATGGATTAACTAGTTTAGATGATTTATCTGCTAATTCCGAAGGAAAACGTCCCACTCTTCAATCACTATATGACAAAATTCAATCACGTGAAAGTTAATGAGAATTTAAGATGTGTATTGGCATGTCATCATATATGATGTTGGCATGTGCCAGTTTCCCCATCTTTTCTCCAAGTTACTTTCTGGAAAGAAACAAAGGGCATGTGTGGATTAAACTGATAAAAATGATGACAAAAAAACAATACTGTACTGCAGAGAGGATGGTGGACGAAAAGAGCAGTGACTTTTGGTCCAATAGGACACACCTATACTTCAGTCAAGAAAAACCCTAGTGAAGTGCCATTATGGTGAGATATAGTCCCATCAACAATCATCCTCCCAGCCTTCACGATGAAAGACTGAACAAAAAACCCACAGATAAAATCACTCCAGTTTTATATTCCTTTATTTTCAGAGTTAAAACTTGAAATGACTACTACTTAAAGCAACCACTTGGCAGCAGCAAAACTATATCTATTATCCACAAAGGCATGAAAATCATATGGCAAATGTCTATTTAAAAAAACAAAAAAATCAAGATTTTACCATATCCAACAAAATATTTAAATAAAAAGCAAATAGGCTAGATGGGAAAACAGAAAAACTAGAACTGATGTTGCATTTAAATCATTTTGTAGCTGATCGTTTTTCCCATATCACTGAAATTATCACAGTGGCAGTTACAGATGATGTCATTTCACTCCTGGCTAACAACACTGCTATGTGTGAGACGGCAGCGATGTGCCAGACTCTTCTCTCTCATCCTCCCTCCATCCATCCGTCCATCTCTGCTCCAGGAGTGTAGAGGAAGAAGGGACAATGGAAGGTGAATGAAGACACCAAACGCACTTCCACTCATGGAGTCGAACAGACACAACTGGAAAAAATGTGGCGTCTTTCTCTATAGGCCTCAGCCAGTAACGACAGCCCAGCTCCGTTCACATCCATGGGAAGAAGGCTTGAAGAGGCGGAGGCGTCGACTCGGCTTCCTGGCTTCATTCCATGGAGAGCTGCACACTCTCCGTCTGGCCCTGCTGGTCGAATTTCCTGGCTAGGAAACAAGACAGAGGAGAGCAGAACAGTTTCATTTACCTCAAAATGGTCAAGGATAACACATGCCTTCCCGCTGTAGTCTTTGGCCTCAAAAACATAGACAAAGACACTGATGACACTTATGATGCCTGCCTAAAACAGACAAATTACAATTGCAAGCAGATAATATCAAAACAGTATTACAGTTCAGATTTTCTTCATCATACCAAAACAATAAATAGTAAACATAACATTTTTACTCAGGCACTCAAACAGCCAGTAACATTTGCTTTAAATGGGCATTAAGTAATCTATAACCTTTATCAACCTCTATTGGTGATCAGTAGGAATTGCAACATCAACAGAAGTTGTCTGTAGTCATAGCATTCCAATGATGTCACATGCATTTCCTACCAATATGGTTATAATCACCGCTTAATTTATTATAGTCACATATCCTTTGCTCCAGAGTACAAAAATATGCATAGGTCAATTCTAGATGTAAATCTCTGTATGTAGGTTTTGTGTTGTGGTCAGCTTTGTATTGAGCTCAGTCTGGTAGAGATGCAGTTGCACCTTCATAGTCAAACAAATGGAACATAACTAGACTCAGAAGGCAGATTGAACTCCTCACACAGAGAGGACTTCAGACTGGAAATCTTTTGCTCAATCCTGTCAATATTGGCCTCGTCCCTGAATCCTTCACTTTCCAAATCCAACCCAACCTATTGCGTGTGCTGTAAACTGTGACACTCACCCAGAGAGTACATCTCCAGCTGCTGCCGCAGGCGGACCTTCTGCAGACTGTCGTAGAAGTTGGGCTCCGGGCTGCTGCCGACGGTGGGAGGCAGAGCGAAGATACGCATGATCTTCCTCTTGTTTCTGAATGACACAGAGAGAGAGAGTGTGAGAGAGAACATTATGCCAAACACACAGACCTCTGAAAATGACTTCTGAATCGTTACATCCGATACCCAAGCAGTATTGTATATAACTCGTTCGCCTATTCCCACAATAAAAGTTATAATATATATCGCAATAAATACTGTTTGGTGGGTCGAATGTATGCCGAGTTTACCCGAAGCCCTCCACGATTCTTAAAAACCTTAAGTCATGTTATACGAGATAAGCGCGTTTGCCTGTAAGCAAGGAAACATTACAATGCCAGATTTTTTAATGGAGATCGGCGTGAACATCTCTCCTTACGAGAGAAAACGGCGAGGGAAGGGTGTGAGGTAGGGAGACACAACCATACGTCTTTGCTGTACCTCTAACGATGCAATGTCAGCTGAAGTTATAATGTGTAGGGTGAATTACAAATGTTAAATGGTCCTTACTTTCTGGCATACATCAGCAGGCCGAAGCTAACCAGGATAACCAGCAGGTAGACATTGGTGGCCTCATTCCAGGCTTCGTGCACCGAGTAATCTAAAGAGTCGGGCTCGTGACCGCCCATTGCTAGTCAACAAGTACGAAAGAATTTTGAAATGTTATCAAGTAAACTAAATTATTCGACGCAATTTAATCAGCCTGTATCTCTCCTTCATTCGCGGGACAAACGCACAGTGTAAACATAACACAGGCGTCACTTCCGCAGTGGTTCGTCGTCGTCTTCTTTCAGTTTTATGATAGCCATGTTTCCTCCCTCTGCCGCCCTCTTCAGGCCGCGCGGGTACAGTATTTAGTACAATGGGAATACTGTAAGATTCAGATATCTGTAATTACATTACGATTAGTCAAAATGCTAATTCAGATATCTGTAATTACATTATGATTAGTCAAAATGCTAATTCAGATATCTCTAATTACATTATGACTAGTCAAAATGCTAATTGAATGCTATTTAGCCTCAAAATGCATTTAAAACTCCTGTTTAGTTGTCACGTACTGTCAACTAAACTCCTGTTTAGTTGTCACGTACTGTCAGCCTCGACAGCTCAGTCAATCAATCTGAGAGTCAGAAAATGTCTGAACATGTGACATAGAGACATAAATAGAGTAGTGTTGTCAACAGGGAGCACCATGCTGCTATCACAAATTGGGTCTCTAATGTATTTAAACTGCAAAACAATGTCCATTGGGGTAAGAGGGATGTTAGGATGAACGATTTTTTTGCAGTGTAACAAATGCACCTCACCTAGCTGAAGTGACACCTAAACTTTTCGGGGGTTCAGCGTTTCAGAACCTCAGCCTATTGAAATATTCATAAACTTCATATTCTTATTATCTAGAGCGTAAATTAGTTGGTGTAAATGCTGCTGTACTCTGCTTTGATAATGTGAACCAAGTCTTGTCATGCCAATAAAGCAACAGAGACAAATAGATACATACACATTCACTATAATATTCCAAAGGGAGAGAGGTTGATAACAACATAGGCAACAGCGCCCTCTGGTGTTTCATTGAGACATTGCAGTCTCTCAGGCCTCCTTTGTTTAGGTTGCTCCATTGACAGTGAATGGGAGATTGGCATTGTGGACACAGTACCCAGTCAGTATCTAATGATTTAATAGTGATATGGACCCATAAGTTGCTTATGGGTAGTAGTAGTAGCAGTAGTAGCAAGTAGCAGTAGTATATGGAACATTTTGTGCCACAATCCAACAATAAATGATCATATCTAATGATAAAAATATACAATCTTGGCTCAAACACTGACACACCATAAAACACACTGACAAGACAAGAAAATGGCTTCAAAGGCAGGATGCAACAATGTCATTTTATTCAATTTATTTTGTCAAGTTTACATTGCATCATATCTATTGAGTGGCTGCCACAGTCCCAACTGCAGTCCAACATGGTGTCTATGGTATTCAACATACCAGTGAGCAGTTGGTTCAAATTTAAAGGCCATGATAACACAGGGGACATTTACAGGCAACACTGATGGGTAAGATCACCTGCAAGAGGAATTTGGATTCCCACTTGGGACAAAGTCAATACAGATACCATAGCGGGCTGTAAAGAACAAAGGCGTCATGGAAAAATACTATTGGTTATTGTAACTGATATTGATGATTATCTCAAAAAGTGGCTTGTGTAACATACTTCTATCAGTGAGACAGATGCAGAGTGCTTTTCCCCACCAAAAATCAATGTTTACATTGACTGGAACTTTATCAGTTCTATTAATAAAAGGTAATACCATTCACCTTTCCAATGCCTCTTTTAAGCCAGTTTTGGATCTCAACCCATCAGCTGAGAAACATGGTACCAAATTTACACAAATAGCTTTGTTGCATCGCACTGCGGCTTGTTTTATCCTTTTCTTCAAAATGCTCTTATTTTTCAAAATAGAGTTTTACTAATTCATCACTACTGAATACATAAAGCTGCTTTTATCCTCATAATTGCTGTAATCAATAACTTTTTACAGGAGAGAGAGAAAAACAAGTAGTATACAGACAAAGTATCAGAAAGTAAAGCAGGTTTTTAGGCCAGTAACTGCAGTGGTTTATAGTGTTACAGCTGAGAATGTGGGGGAGGGGAGGGGGTTTCTTACAGGGCAGATAGAAAAAGACAACAATAACAAAAAGAGAAATTGAGAGAGAGACACACAAACACACAATATCTCAGTTTGCCGATTCTAGCATATCTGAAAACATGACAGCTGACAAGTCCTCAACTCAGCCTTGAGCTACATTCCCACAAAAAGCTTTCTTTGAGGCGTTGGTGCTTCATCAATGCTTTGTTGTCGTCTTTAAAACGGAGCAACATGAATACACGTTTTTGACAGGTGTATCCATGACTCAATTTTAGATGCACATGCTTAAAAAGAAACCAGTTCAATTTTAGCGCCAAAACCTCATGGCAGCCAAAGCTGCCAGCAGCCATATACAGACAGAAAGAGCAATGTGCCTTGCTTTGTTTTTTTGCCTTTTCTTTTTTTCAAGAAGGAAAAAAACTTGAAACTTGAAAAAATATTAATTTCAACTAAGCTCATGTCTTTCTTTTAAACACTAAAAAAACAACAACACAGATGAAACAAAACAGAAAACAAGAGGGACAGTTGTGTAAAAATTCTAATAAGACTTGAGATGAAGCCATGTTCAAACGCTTCTAACTGGTCATGGTGGTCAAACCATTCACAAACCATCACAAAAATCTTCTTCCGCAAAACAACAAATGATGCAGAATTGAATGATGAGAGTGTGATCTGATCTGAGTCGGTCTCAGGTAGAAATACTGTATGAGTGCTAGCGCAAAAACATCCAAAGATTAGACTGAGACAAACGAGGTCAGAGTCAAGACCAAGACTTTAAAAGATGGTCGAGACGACGCCCAAACTCAAGTACTCGCACCCTGACAAAGTTGGGTTTAATGCATTAACTAATAATTCAGACTCAAAATAATTCAAATAACCAATGGCAATTTACAGCACTTTTCGTAAGCAACACATTCTGAAAGCTTTGACGACCAATTTGTTCACTACCCTGTCATGGTAATATTTACAGATCGAGGGGGGAAAAAAAAAGGACTTTAAATCTGAATCTCAAACTTTTATAACTGAGGAAAATTTAGAAGCAAATATACTGTTATTTACCATTTATTTACAACATGGATTAGCCGTATTTAAATAGGTGTGTGAAGAATGATGCAAGTTGTTAGTTAATTTACCACACAGTGTCTCCATGTGTATGGGTGATGGTTTGAACATGCAGTGCTTCAGTGCTCCCTCTAAGCCTTAAGAGTGAAATGGAACCACAACACTCAGCAGATAAGACAGAAAGACAGACCGGCTCGCTTCGATGTTGCTTCAGTTTCCACATCAGTAGCTTCCTAATCTTGGATCAAGTTGTTACTGGTTTCAGTAGGGTTTGTCACATCTGTCTGCTTAGGCAGAGAAACCACAACATTCAAAACATTCCTTCCTTCAATTGATTCCTGAGGATTAATTCAGGAGTATCAAGTGCGTTTTGCCTTAAGTAAGAGTCCTAAACTCTGAATTAGGCTTGAAACATTCAACATTTAGAGAAAATACACATCAATATATGATGTTCGATGTTTCTATTTCAAGGTTTTGTGTTGATTTTTCCAGACGTGTATCACTCTGGGTGCACTCATATTTATACATCTACTGCCATATTAAAACTGCATGACCCTAATTTTTGTGTTTTACTTGGAATAGTTCACATGCTGTGTATGTGTATGATCCCATGAAACACTGTAGATTTAAAAAAAATGCATCAGTCTTGTTTTTGTTGTTGACAGTTTTGTTTTGCTATTGTCAATGAGCAGATGCTCGGCTAGAATATCAAGTATCAGTGTTAGTGGTGTTAGCCTGGAGGTATTTACTCTCGTCTTTGTGGATGTGACCTAACCTGCAACAAACTAGAGCCGTGGACGAACAGAGATTGGCCAATGCAGATTTAGCCCTGTAGCGTGAAAGTCAGCGCAACTTTGCAGGCGGAGTGGTAAAAACTATTGCCAGATTGCCGAAAGATGTTGGTACAGGTTTAGCAGACATGATAGGATAGCCACAGTCTTCTGTGCGGGGATGGATGACTAAAAGTGTCGTCGACGCACTACAGTGTTTCTAGCCATTTGTTTATTTCTCTCACTAACGGTGAGTTAATTGCAACAGCGGCTGCACAATGACCAAACTCTCTCCATGGCTTTGGTGCCTGATCTGTCCTTCTACCAGTGGTGGCTGGATTAGTAGCAGTGGATATAAGCTGTTACAGCATCTATAAGCAATCCTCAGCATGGTTGGAGCGAGCTGCACAAGATGGTATTTTGTCGTACTGTCAGCAGTGGCGTTCATTTGTCTGTCTAGGAGCTTCGAAGTTGTTCCAGCATTAGCATTAGCTATTAGCAGGCTAGATGGAGGTCAATATCTACAAGCATTAGCATTGTAGCTTTAGCACCACGAGCATTAGCATTTAGCTAGCTTAGTGATTGCGGCTGCTATCAGTCTTCGCACTAGCAATGTTATAGTAGTATTAGCATTAGCGAGCAAGCTATGTCATGGGCTATTGATAACATCAGTATCGTCTGTGTGTGGCGTTTATGGCTATGATGAGCACGCAGAAGCGGTTACAGGCTACTGGAGACTACTAGTGGCTATTAGACAGTCATTTGTCTCAGCATTTGCATCAGGAACATGTTAGCCTATTCAAGTGCTATCGCATGCAGTGATCTGTCTTGGGCTAGGGAATAGCGTGGTCTATAAGCAAGCTACATGGTGGTGGCTGGGCGGTGAGAGCAGGCGTAGAGGGAGCACTGATTGATTCACTGGTGTCACATCAGCACGTCCAGGTCGTCGGCGTGGTCGTCCTCCTCCGTCACCCGCAGCGACAGCACCTCCTCGTTCAGAAACAGACCGCTCAGACGCTCCTTGCGGGCCTGGCGCTGCTCCTTCAGCTGCCGCTTGCGGAGGGCTTTCTGCTGGAGCTTGCGCTGCTTCGAACGTTTCTACGGGTAGGAATGGAAAGAGAGAACTTATAAAATGTCAAATTAGTCACTACAAGAGACAGAAACACCATCTTGACGGAATAGACATTTCAGTCCGACACTACGGGGTGTATCTGGAAAATGCTCAATAGATTATCTCCACTTTTAACACTCTTTCCACAGTCCTTACTTTGGAGTCTCGTATGCGTTCTGCAGCACTGGAAAGGTTGCCATCGCTGTGAGCTCTGCTGATGTTGGCCACACTGCCTCCACTACAGGCTGAAGCTGTACCACCTGGAACACAGGTTAAATTAACAATTAGCAGGCATGTCCTAGGATAACAGAAAATTTGAACAATAATTGAAACATATCAGTTTGAATTGGATTTTTTCAGTACTAAAACTAGGCGGACCTAAAAAAAACAAAACAAAACAGTACTGTAGTTATAGTGCTATTACTACCAATTACAAGACAACCCAGTAGCATCTTACCAGCTATAGAGTTGGAGGCTGTAGATCCAGTAGACGAGCTAGCGGAGCTGACCATGCTAGCGTTGCTGCTGCTGGCTCCACTGACTCCGCTGGTGCTGGCGCTGCTGTGGCTGCTCCTCTTCCAGCCCTCTCTGGTGCTACTGGTCCTCTGCCTGGGACTGTGCTCTCTGATGTAGCTACGCACCTGACGACAGCACAACAGGTTAAAACATAAAGCTTCAGCCTATCTGGAGCTCGTCAGGTGTTATTTTCTGACTCATAACAAAACATGCCTTACATTACCACCAATGTAAAAGAACAGCTCCCAGTATTAAGTACCTAAATACATTTGCAGAATATTTTGTTTTATTAGCTAACCCACTACTATATGAATGTACATCTGTTGAAACTTTTGACAGGTGTCGATAGTGCTTTGCACATTTTTGGAATCACCTAGCTCAGAGGGTGATAAAAATGCAACCATTTAAAATTGGTTATTTTTCTCTCTGGTATTATGTGCATAATAAAATCAGCTGTTTTCTGGTGCAGTGGCCCTGTGAGAGTGTAAAGATGGTGTGTCACAGTAACTACCCACCTGTTTGAGTTTCTCGTCGGTGAGACAGTTGAGCTCTATGATGAACTCGCTGTCGGTGGGAGAGATTTGAGCGCAGGGGTCGATGATCTTGATGATGTCGAGTTGCTCCCTCAGTCCCATCTCTGTGCTGACCTTTCGACTCAGGTACTCAATGTACTCCACCTGGGAGTGGAAACACACATGTAAAATCATTTTGAGTTTAGTCCATTCTGTCCAAATATCTCTGCCCTCGCCGGAAGACTCACACACTGATGCACTGGCCACTGTGGCAGGTGGATAAGATAACTCCCTGACTGCAGGCCTGCTGACTAGACATCTCTGTTGGTACCAACATACAAAAAGAACCACAGAAATGTTGCCTAAAAGAAAATTAGCAATTTAGATAATAAGGAAGCCACTTTTCTCAAATGAGTTCTGCATCTGAAACCACTAGGATTGTGCCAAAGGATTGTGATTGCTTAATGTTTAATAAGCTTAAATTGCCAGGCAAATACTTGCAGTTCCCGGAGGTAAAACCCCTCTTACTGGAGGCTCAAATAAGTGCCCAGTGCCCTCGATGTGACTGAGTATAAAGAAAATAACCTGTTTTTATCATTAGTGAGACAGATGGGGCTGTCATGCAGAGCTCCAAACTAACTGTTTTCTACTACTTTTCCATGACAATTTAAATAATCCCAAACTTCATCCAAACAATTGCAAATCAAAGATCGTGTTAAAGATCCAACAAGGAGACTTTGCAGATCTATACCCTCTAACATTTGTTTTAGTTTCATGCACACGAAGCGACAACAATAATCTGATGTCAAGTATTCCCTCCTGCACAAGTGTTTTCACATAGTTGTGTATTTATTTTAACAAAATCTGTCCTGATAATATCAGTACAATTTGTGTGTTGATGTGTGTGGCAGCAGATGTGTTTACTGAGCCTTACATAATGGAGCAGAAAACACTGTATAAAGTTTGTTATGGGGTTAGAAGGAGACACTGTCCTCTGTTCTGTTCCATTTTGTTCTGTTCTGCTTTCTGTGGTACATTTCCTAACATGTTTATTAGAATTAGCAAGTGAACCCCTGGGCTGACCACAGTACTGAGGATGTTGACTCCGAGTGCGAGTCTGACGATGATTCAGATGAAACGGTCCAAGCCATTCTGAGAAACAGCGAGCGCGCCAGACAGCAGCTGATAGAGGCTCTGAGCGCCACAGGCTCACAGGAGGAGAACCATGGAGACTTCCATGAGGTTCGACACAGAGACGGTGGCACCCACCGAGAGGAGGGCGAGCATGTGTTCTGGCTTTTTGTCAAGCTCCATCCCCTGCCTTCAAGGCTCCTTCAGCTCTTTTACAGCTCGGCAGCCCTCTAGCAAACCAGCAGACAGCTGGAGGACGAGCTATTTCCTGAACTGAATCTATGTCAACAAAACTTTCAAGAACGTGACACCTCGACATGCATAATGAAGCACTGATTTAATGTTTTAAATTTGTATTTGTATTATTATAAATGTTCATATGAAATACAAACTTATGTACAATATATATTTTAGTCAAATTAGATAAGAGAAGTGCGTCTCCCCTGATAAGGTTTTACTTAGACATAACTATAACTCTAACCCTGTTTTTTACTGGAATTATCTAAAGTGGTCAAATATAAAAACAGCCTCTGATCAACTGATAATGGTGTATGTTTAACTAACATTCATGGTTATGTGAGTAAAAGCTTGCAGTGACCACTACCTGGTTAAATACTGATTGTACTGTATATCAACATGTGCAAAATTATATACTATTATTTTAAGAGCATGCAACCTGTCAGGGGTCACATTGACCAGCCGAACGCCCCTGGGCAGAAAGTAACAGCCTTGCTCAGCCCGCTCATGTTCTTTCCCCCTAAGCCCTCGCTATAGCAACATGCTTAGGTTTGACGGCAGAAAACGATAGTATCACAAAGGAGACACACAATGCCAGTGTTGTTCTGCTTGCTTGCTCCAACAGAATGAGGCATGGAGAACAACACTTACAAGATGCAAGCCATCCCACAATCTACTGGTTATTTAACAACCACTTACATTAGCCCAATCACCTAACCAACAGTCATAAAACTAGTAGCTTGACTGATCCATCCACACCTACAAAAACCCCACTGGCTGGTGGAAGCCAGGAATGACAATCAGATGTGTGTGGAAAAACATTGTTATGTGTCCTGTGCAAGTGTCATTTAACGATTGCTGACACAATATCGGCATGCTTGTATCTGGGACATTTTGGGCTCTTGAGCACAAGCTAAAAGGAAATTTCCCCTCTTGTCCCAAAGGTGCGTCAAAGAATAGTTCTGAGCATCTGAAATACATTAATTTCCAACTGCGGGACGTTTGGATGCTACTCATTTCGAGCCGTGAGTGACGGCACAGAAAGGTGCGTCGACTTTGTGTAGGCCTACCTGTTCGTCGTTGGTCATGGCACTCCAGGGCAGCTCATCCAGGTTGCGGTGTGGGTGGGGCTTGGCCTTCCTCTTGGAGAACAGACATGGTGAACTGGGCACACTCGGGATGATGTCAGAGAGCACATCACTGCCGCTGGCAATGTCACTTCCTGGCAACTGGGAGGACAACAGTGAGACAGACAAACATCGAGATGAGGGGAAGACAAGACGGATGATTTAGCCTAACTGTACTTCCTGCGACCAGAAATTCAATGCCTTTAAGGGAGCAAACCAGTAGCAGTCTTTGTGTAGCTCTTTTAAAATTGAAATAGTTAAGAATGCACCTAATGATTACGCCTTCACATTTACAGTAACCTTTTTTTATTGGGATTATTGGTGTAAACAAGCCCACAGGGGCAGCAACAGGCTTTGTTGTTCAATAAGATAAACATAATTTCTGGGATCCTAAAGCCTTTTCAAAGTCTAGGCTAAAGACATAAGGTGACCGGGCCCCTAGGTATTAGAATACACAGCCTATGAAGCTTAGGCTAGCAAAATTAGTGATATTCTTTATACTGCTTCTTAGTTGGATAACTGATTGGCTATCAACCTACCTGCCACTCAAACTCGCTGTCGGACCAGTCCCAGTAGGTGCTGATGGAGGAGGAGACGTCGCTGCACACACTGCCCTCTGGAAACAGGTCCAGGGATGTTAGCTCCTGGTCATCCAGAAGGGAGTAGCAGTCGTCCTGGTCCCCCACAGACACGGAGGAGAACAGCTCCTCACTGCACTCTGAGCTGGCAACACTGGTCCCACATGAAGTAAGGTTCCACCTGGGCAGAAAAATTAGTGAGTGAAATGAGTTCATACATAATCCTAATAGTATGTACTGTCCATGCAAACTAGGGATGCACATTTTGAATAGTTCACCCCTGCTAGTAATTCAATCTCACGGCATTCTTTGTTATAATTTACCCAATTTCCTCTCTGGGATCAATAAAGTTCATCTTACTAGTGGCAAATTAGCGAGGGACTTACAAGAATTATGGATGCACACATTGTGGGGATAAATGTTTTAGACCTTGGCCTTTCTAAGCCTTCTTATTAAGAAAATAGCATGTCCACCTGACATCGTAACATTTAAACACCAGGTGGCTTCTTTTTTTTTACACTATCAAAATGTACCACATGTTTTCACGAACTGCATGCCCTGCTCATTTCCAATTTCCCCAATTGTGGCGATTTCCCATGGAGATGCCATGTGAAAATACTCAATATGACTCCCCTTGTGTGCAGTATAAATATAGTAACTCCCCCCAAAATAATGTATAATTGATACGGGAAACATTGCAATGGCTCAATTCAAGTTCATTGCCACAACAATTCTGATAATTTGTTAAATTCAATAAGCTTGATTAACACGATTACCCGACAAAGAACACTTGATAATCACTCACACATGCACTTCTTACCTACTGCTTTACCTTACCTACTGTGGAAGCAGAGTGGGGGGTCTGTTCTGTGATAAGCAATAAGTGGACAGCTGACAGCCAAAGTCACTCACATCTACACACACACACACACACACACACCCTACTTACCTATTACTGTGGAAGCGGTGTAGGGGATCTGTCCTGTGACAAGAGGACAGCTGACAGCCAAAGTCACTGACGTCCAGGGTTCCCACATCGCTGAGGTTGGCCCTCTGGGAGAGGAGGGGGAAAGGCTCCTCAGGGGCCAAAAATTTCTCATACAGAGACTCAGACATGGCTAGATGTACCTGAGACAGAGACACAGGGAGAGACATGAAATGCAAGATTGTTTGATTGATGCTTAGGTCAAAAACGTCATATGCAGAGACTAAGACATAATTAGCTGTGACCAAGACATATGATGGGAAGAAAGAAATTATAACAGAGTGAGTGTTGCTTAAAGAAAAAAAAGCTTCTCACAAATGAACAACGGCTTGAGTTAGTGACATGTAGCCTAACAGAGTGATGCCCAAAGACCTGCTGGCACCGCTAATGTCACTTTGGCCACTGAGTAGTGCACTTTACTTTAAGAAGAGGTGATGTGTGATACGATGTGTTTTCGCATGACAAGTGAATGCAAAGAATTCAGCTGCTCTTGGGGAACAATTTGACAAAAAACTAGGGCTGAACAATTAATCGAAATTTTATCGAAATCGCAATATTGCCTACTGCAATTTTCAAATCGCAGGAGGCGCAATATTTGTTAAAGGTGAAATGTGTGTCAAAATACCATTTTAAATTAAATATTGTCGTGCTGCAGAGATGTCCTGGCCTACACGTCATATTCTACAGACTTAAGAAACCATCTTTGTTTGGTACAGATCCCCGCAAAAATCACACCATAATCATTTTAATACGTTTTTCAATGAAAATTAGAATAATGATATAAAAATTATCATTCCCTCTAATATTGCAAATCATATCGCAATTGCAATATCAGTCAAAATAATTGCAATTAGATATTTTTTCAAAATCGTTCAGCCCTACAAAAAACCAACATGTTTTGGCTGCAATAGCCTTTGCCAGGGTTTAGCCTAGATGCCATTGAATAGATTTATTGTTGATTATGCATGTAATCCTGTAACCCTGACTTAGGCTACTGCATTTAGGCTACTTTGTTACATTGTTCCAAATGTAGGCCTAGCTGAATTATTTTCATTCATCTGATTCTTTTGGATTTATGCCTTTGTTGGGCTGAAAGGTTATGGCAGACTTTTTACCTAAGGATACACAAAGAATGCCACACTGCTTGGGCTTTATATTCTCATCACTTTCACTCCTTATTTGAATTACCAAAGTGATACACAATAAAAAAAAAACATGCAACTAAAATGATTTGTGTTAACACTTAGTAGGATAAGACAACTGATGCCAAGGGGAAAACTGCTAAATTGTAATGCATGTTGTTGCCATATTCACCGTTTGACCCCCAACAAACTGAAGTTCATGTGGAAGCAGAGAAGACAGATAACCTTCCAGGCCTGATACACCCCGTTTCACCAAATGAGTCAACTTACGTAACCGCTGTTCTCTGGCCAGGATAATTCTTTAAGGGGGGGTAATTCCACATTTTCTTTCAGCGCACAGGGAGCTGTGACTACTCTGTGTTATATTTTTGTAGTATGAATTTGAGGAGTCTCCACAAAAATAATACGCGTTTCCGGAAAGAAGGTAAACAATCCGGGCCATCAGCCATTTTGCCCACTGCTTAAGCTAACTCTAATGTAAATAGTAACGTTAACGTTACATAAATAGTTTTCAATTAATCGCCGTTAGCCATTTTTAACGTTGGATGCATATGTCACCCTATGAAAGGTTCGGATTTAGCAAAGTCGTTGTGCTGATGATTATTGAAATAAGAGATAACACTTTATCTTTCGACAACATTAGCTAAGTTAATGTTAACTATTTTACGAAACCGACACATATTGGAAAATTGTCGCAACCGTTCACTCATGAACACAAGCAAGTATTTTACAGAGCAAAAAGAAATTTCGTCCAAATATCAGCAAGCACTAACTGTACTCCCTTACAAGTCGACCTAGGAGGTTAACGTTAATCGCGTCTTTGCTAGTGAGCAAAGTGTAGCTAGCTAAGCTAACTAACGTACTAAGGTTAACGTTAATTCCCAACACTAGATGTCGTCCGCGTTTAGCAAACAATTCATCCTACATTGTTGTTGTTGGCAAGGCTGTATAATGTTGGAATGCTAACTTGCCATCATGTCAAACAGACAAAACGAGAGTCCAGCGGCAGACAGGCTACATTAGGTAACACAGGCTACAGTCTGGTCCCTGCCTAAGCTGGTGGTGAGAACGCGAGGCAAGTTGTCGTTAGCTGGTTGCTAATGCTCCAAATCCACGTAGCGTTTACCAAGCCACGAAACAAGACTTAACTAACGTCCTCCACGGAATATAGTCCCTGAACGGCTTACAAAACAGCTAAAGCGCAGGGAAAGCGATACTTTCAAGGTTACGTGAAGAATTAAACCAACCTTGTTGTTGTTCAAAGCGCGACCATTTCTGCCACCTCCATTTGCAAATCCTTTCTTTCCACCGATGATCTAACCACCACGTCAGCTGTCACCGCGAGACTCCCGGAGGGAGCATGTGACATGAAGGCGGAAGTTGTCAAATAGACAGGGAGCAAGACAGCTAGCACCATAGTTTATAGTTCTATTAATGGTTTTTATTATCTGTTTTCCGTGAAAATCGCATAGTATTGCATGATTAGTCATGTCTTCGAGCCATGCAAAAGACTCCAGTTTTCTGGGAGGCAGGATACCACCAGAAATCGAATCAATGTCAAAAAATCTAAAGGATGTGGACCAAGAGATGTTCAGAAAAATACTCAAAGGTAAATGTTAATTGCATGCAAGGCTGTTTGTCTCTCTTAAAAGCTATTATCAGCTTTGAATTTATGTACCGTTCATTCTAGGTGCATGAGATTGTCTATCTATCATATCAACTATAAATGCATGGTATAGCCTAAATCACCGAGGTGAACATTTTGCAGTTGTCCGAGGACTGATTAGCAAGTTTTGAAATTAAGTGAAAACTAGAAATTTGAGAGTTGTTAAATATGACTGACATACCCTTGAGCAAGGCACTTAACTCCTATATGCGCCAGTGGATTATATAGATATATATGTATTTATATTATAGAGTTTAGTGGCTAACAGAACAAGACTGGTTGAGGTGGATAGCTCCCAGCTGTGATTGTGTATTTGACTGTTAAAGGTGCTACATGTAGCATTTTAATATCATTTTACATGACCACATTCATTTGGAGACATTAGTGTGATTACCATAAACAAAGGAGCAATAATGCCTGTGAATGATTCTCTCCCCAGCTGTGGTCAGCGCCCTAGAAGGAAAGGACTGCAGAGAGGTGATGAGGTCGATAGCAGAGAGCAGTGTGGTCCCAGAGGAGAGGCTCAGTCACATCGTAGCTGGGATGTACAGAGTGCTGACTGAGGCCATCCACATCCCTGTGTCATCTCTTAAACAGGAGGTAAGCCCGTGCTGAATACTCTGAGTTACACGTTGGAACATTCATAGGTGATGCAGAGTCTGGACAGGACAGTGTTTCTTAAACTGTGGGTCCGGACTCAAGTCACTGTTTGTTACTAAACCATTATGTATTCATGATTAAGTTTGGCTGTATATAGGGATCCAAATGGGCAGTTGCATGCTAAACAATGTGTAAAAGTTAGCTTCTACTGTTCCTGAGAGAGTGGAAAAACAAATGTTAGCCAGTGCCAAATATCAGATTTTTGGTTAAAAATTAAAGTTTTGAACCCCAATGTCTGTCATTGGTGTTTTCAAAAGCTATTGACTCCATTTAAACCGGCATGCAAGCTGGCAAAACCACTTCTTGAACATTCTGACAGAAAATACAGACAAAAATACTATCTGAGATTTTTGATATATATTTTTTGATAATAAATATAAATTGTATTTATTGAGTTATTTAGTTTAGTCTTTGCCAGTAACCTGGTAGCTGAATTGTCCAAATCTGGAGCCCCACCACATCTTCCGATCCAGACAGGAGGACCGTGCGTTACAGTAGTCGAGGCACGGCAGGATGATATAAAACCCTGGTTAAGTCTGTCAGTGTCACTAAAAGGCAAATCCAATCCAATCATTGTAACATGAGGTGGTAAAATATGTCTGAACCAGGTTTTTAGCATGTTGGTCAAGGTGTCAACATGAATCAAATTTACCTCCTAAATTCTATAGCTTATGTACAAGTTAAAGGACCAAGAGACAACTGAAGGTGTGTAGAGATGTGCTCAGGGCCTGTAACTTGATTGAGAGAAATTTAGGAACATACAGTGTTTTGACATGAGCCAGACAGTCATGTAAGACCAACTCACTGGACTTAACTGACCACCATACTACAATGGACATAGTTTGTATGGTAGAAGTATGACTTTTCTGACCAATTAAAAAAAATACTAAAAATGAAAGTAAGAAAGTGACAGTGCTATGGATGTCCAGGGTAACAAATATTGATAGTTGCCTGTTTGTGAACTTGGAGGTATACATGTTAAAAATTTACACTAAAGTAAAACAATACTTTACATTTGTTTTTTCTCCCTGTTTAGGCCTTCAAAGAAGATCTCAGAGAACTGAGGCAAGGGACATCTTATTATCCCACCACTCACTGTTTTAATTCAATATCACTCCTATACCTGTACACACACACACACACACACACACACATAGGTTCATCCCAGAACGTTGAGTTTGTTGTTTTTCTTCTCTCATTAGGATACCTGAAGACTTCATCACAGATTTCGCCAGTGTGGTTTTTGGAAATCGGTATGTTGTATGTTGGCATATCCTATAAATTCAGACCTTTATACCTTAAGTCTAAGTATTTTTTTCCCCTAGTGATGAAGACACAGATCTCTCTTACATTGCCATGAAGAAATACGGTGGAAAAGAAAACATAACTTGTATATTGGAACTCAAACTGGTTTGATCAGTAGCGTGGCTGGTTATCATGCCAGCAGTTACAGTACAGGACTCATGAGGTTTAAAGCAGAGCTGTGGTCCTGTTACAGACAGCATTCAGATGACATTCATGGAGTCAGTGTATTATCATTGCTGCGTTCCATCTCTCTTTCTATTTCCAGTCGTGCGGCTCTAGAGACAGTGGCCTCCCAGCAGGATCCTCACTTGCCCACGATGGAAGACTTTAGATGGAGAGTGGATGTCTCCATTTCTACCAGGTGATATTCTGAGGGGGAGAAGAAGTGAGACCATGGATGAATGAACACATGAAAATGTCCTTGCCATCACACACTTTCATTACTGTCACTGTGGAGTTTGTGATTGGAATGACTGGGTTGGGAATGATATTGTTGTAGTTTTTGATCCCTCACTCACACCTTGTATGTGTGTGTGTGTGTGTGTGGTTGGCACTATATAACAAGCAGTTATATAGGGTTAGGGTTAGGGTTAGGGTTAAGATCACTTCTAATGATCAATAATACCGACTGAATGAGCTTATTACAACAGGCTGTGGTAAATAATACTGTAAGGAAAAAAATATCTTGAAAAATATATTGATAGTCATAACTATTGAGAAACATCCCATTGTCATTGCCTTAAAGTAATAATCTGCAACATTTTAAAGTATTGCCACCTACCCTTGCTTTAACTCCTTTAAAGCAAGGGTTTTTTAAGCTTTGCAGTCGAGGATTGAGAAATGTAGTCTCACCCTAGGTGCCAGTGTAATGAAGCCAGTGTCTCTCTGTGTCTCTCATCTCTCCCTAGCTCCTTAGCCAGAGCCCTTCAGCCCTCTGTCCTGATGCAGATGAAACTATCGGACGGAAGTTTTCAGCGTTTTGAGGTACTCGTTTCATAAAGAATGGGCTCATTTCTGATTTGACATACAGTGTTACATACTACACAAAGGATGCTGTTTTGATAGACTCACTTTAAAAATACAAAACCTAGCACATCAAACACATTAAGCCAAAAACGTTCCACTTGGACATGCTATCAGTATGCATGTCAGTGGCCTGTAGTTTGAACATGCATACACAAGTTTATGCCTCACTTTTTATTTTTTAAGTCTTTATTTCTTTTCCACCAAAAACCTGCTTCACATTCATACAGTTACACACATTCACACCTGGGAGCTGCCCAGTGTAACCACAATGCACTGTGCACCGTTACTCAGCAGCTCCATTGGAGCAATTAGGGGTCAAGTGCCTCGTTCAAGGACACCTCAATTCAAGTAGTGGTTGAGATAGGTGAGGCGTTTCCTTTCCCGCTCTCCATCCAGATACAGGATGGACAGAGGGAAATGTCTTAAATACAGTTATTAGAGGTCTTTTTTTTCCAGCATGCATGAATAGTTCCATGTCCATTCACTTGTCCTTTTTCTTATACTGCCCAGAATTTGAATTAGCTACAATGAGTTGGAAAGCTTTATTTCTTTATTTTGGTTTTTAAACTGGTCTTAAATTCCATTCCAGATAGCATTAAAAAGGTCTTAAAAAATCTTAAATTTGGCTTTGTGAAACCTGCAGATACCCTGCAGATATTTGTCCTAATGGCTAGTGTTAGTTCTGTGCTCTTATGTGTGTTCCCAGTCTGCTTTCAGACTGTGGACAGCAGTAGAAAGAAGCTGGTTGTCAGCCAATGGGCTCATGTTGGTCTGTTTCAGTTGTTACATAATAGGATCACAGTAGAATAATTGCAGTGACACTCATTAATTAAAACCAAACATTGACTGACAACTCAGAAACACAAAGTTTTTTTTTGTTTTTTTTTATCTTTGACCACAAATACACCACAGATACATTTAGTTCCTAAAGTGTCTTTATCTTTGATATATTGCATATCTGTATATTTCTATTTGTTAACTTACACATAATGTAGAATAAATTACAATACAAAAAATAAAAGCAAACATGATTGATATACATACATACACAAAAGACATAGCCATGTAACTAAAAGTTAAAACATACTATTGGAGTTTTACTGTAACCGCAACAACAACAACACTGCTGGCTGCATTAGCTCAGCTCAGCAGAACAGAAATAGCACTATACTATGTTACAGTAATATCATCATGATATAAATTTACTCGTAAAAAATAACAGCAATCAGTCATCAATGATTAAGAGAGTTCTTGATATAAAGACTGAACAGATGTGACAGCTAAAAGTCGATCACTAGCCACTCCTTTAACAATCACATACACACACATCATACACATAATACCTTAGACAATTAAACTGCGGGTGAAAAAGAAAAATCCTCAGCCAAACGAATCAAATCATCAACAAAAATGAGCACGATGCTGACTCAGCAGGGGGCGCCATACTCCACATCTAGCCCGTAATTGCAGGATAGATGCTGCAGGAGGGACTTCCACCATGGCTGCCACTACAGTACAGTATGTGGATAGACGCAGGATGCAGGACTGGATACTGCTGCTGTCATTGCACCTAGTACAGTAGTTACACAATCAGATTACAGTAGAATTAATAGATTAGCGGATTAGTAGTGACAGCATCCGATGTGCAGCCTCCAGTGATTACTGTACCTTGTCTCTGCCTGATCTGTGCTGCTCAGGACCTGGACCCCGGGTCTGCCTGATGGATACCTGCTGCTAAGAAATTACACTGGCTATAAAAAAAATGTCTATCATCTATCATCTATATTTACATCTATCTCATGTACATTTTCCTGTGAAACAAAGGTTCAAAATACATTTTTGGGTGTCTTTCAAGATGGAATGGACATAACACTGATACTGATAGAATCCTGTAGGTGTGGTATGGTACATGTGTTACATAGGGATATTTCTTTTTCATTTTCAAGACTATTATTGTGTGTTTTTTCATTAAAAGCGCTCAGATAGGAATACAAATATCACAATTGTGGGCGTCATCCTCTCAATATAATATTTTGTGCAAAAACCTTGTGATATTATGCTATATGAACAATTTCCCCACCCCTAATATGCCGCTTTTTCAGTCTGAAAAACCCAGTCTGTATTGAATCATTGTTGCTGTTTTCCTGTCCAGGTGCCCGTGGCTAAATTCCAAGAGCTCCGCTACAACGTGGCTCTGATCCTCAAAGAGATGAACGACCTGGAGAAGAGGAGCATCCTCAAGATCCAAGACTGATGCGTCGTTTAGGCCTGTCACTAAACTAAGTCGTCCCTTTTTACTGTGCTTAGGTTTCACTGCACACTAAATACTTTAAAGGGGAACACCGCTCATTTTAAGAATTCAAATATGACACTTATATGCACTAGGATAGAATAATGAGTAGTTATCTATATAGGAGATCATATTTGAATCCTGAAACACAGTGGTGTTGGTCTCTGAGTGCCCAAACCACCTCCACATTCACAGTAGAACTCGTTTACTGAAGGAGATGGATTTTCACCTTGGTCTTCTCAATGTGGAACTTAGCCAGATTTCACCTTAATTTGACTGCTCCACCCAGTTTTAAAGGACCTACGTGAAAATCACATCAGACTTTTAGACTTCTTTGATGTAGAAAAAATACTGCAGTGCTAGCTTTGTTTGTCAATCTGTTAAATTGGTAACGCTTTATTTTCCCAGGTCTGCAATTTCCTAATAATTTCCTTGAAAGGAACTGTTAATTTCTTAGGAAGTTTCCTGGAAAGAACAATGAAATGATGTACTTATTATAGGGAAAATAGAGAAACAGTTTGATGGTAGTTCCTCCAATTTCTTCTGTTGTTTCCAAGACAGAACCATGAAATGATGTAGTAGCTATATAGAAAATTAGAAATTAACTAATACTAACTAAGAATTCAACCTTAACTATATTATATAATTATATGAATAATGACTTGACTTTTGCAGTTCTTTCCAAATTGACAGTATCTTATCGACTCCACCACACTGCTGACATTCTCTGTATAACTGCTACATCATTTCATGGTTCTTTCTAGGAAACTTCCTAAGAAATTAACAGTTCCTTTCTAGGAAAATGTGGACCTGGAAAATAAAGTGTTACCAACAAATCTGATGTGTGTCCACCTAAAGATGGCCTCAACGAGCTGAGGTCTGCCTTACAGATACAAAGATTGTACCATAACTTGTATATTGAATACAAAACACTGTAATGTCCAATTTCTGTGTGCATCCCAAATACTAGGAGCCGACAGTAGCTGAGTGGAGCATTGGCTGCATCCTCTATCACTCATTAGCTTGTGACCAGCAGTTTGTCCCTCTAATCTATAATGAGTGCATGATAGGAGGCTGTTTAGCGAGCGTCACCATGTGCACTTGTTGGAAAGTTGAGAATCTGACTGTGTGCTGTCTCGAATCTCAACTGAGCCAAAATATAAACACAGTCAAGTGGCCACTTCAAAATCAAGATTTGTGTGCAAAGAATGAATGGGGTGGAGATGACTGATTTTCTATTCTTCTCATGTTTTTATGCGTGTAATTCAAGTGGTAAATCAATTAATTTGCCCATAGTGTTTGGGGAGTATAGATGAACCTTGTATATAATAAGTAAAGTTAGGATTTGTTTCCTGTCATTTTGTATGTGTTATCCATGATAATGAGTTTTTACCTAATGAACCACATTGCTCCATATAAAGTAAACTGTATAATATCTTCCAACAGTAAGTGGTTTGTTCAAATTCACGTAGGTCTACGGCCTATTGTCTATCTCTTTGGCCTCAATATATTAATATTAAAGTGTGATTTATACATAGATAATATGCTTTTTGTAACTTTCATAAGCAATTGGAACTACAAAATACAGGTCAATTTTGCCTCAGTGCTTACAAACCTTACAAATGACATTTTACAGCCTCAAAATACATGTTCAATCTCATGCTTAGTTATCACATACTGCCAGCCTTTGAATCAAAACCTCTGTCAGTCAACAATGTCTTCAGTTATAAAACATCAACAAATCCAGTAGCTGGGGCAGGAGTGTTTCAGCAGGGGGCGCCATGCTGCATGTCTGGAATTAAGCATTAATCAAGTATGTGATCAGGAACACAAAAATGACAAAATTACAAAAACATTCAACTTGCAGTAGCGATTAATGAGTGATGTATGTGAACAGGACATCCATAAGTAAGTCCTTAAAAACTGTCAATCATTTCTCATAACAGGGAGGAGGCCATCAACCCCCATTGTTCCTTAAATTGCCCTCTGATGGTATTTTAATCAAATAAATTGTAACAGATAAAAGGCTGTATTTGTGTATATAAACACAAATATTGATCTTCAATTTGCAACAGATCTGATGCTGTCTTGGCTGTCCAAACAGGGAAACATGAATCTGATCTTCCTTGTTTACACAGCCATGAGAAAATCACACCTGTGCATTGAAGCGGTAAAAATGGGATTCCACAGGTATGAATCGGACTCATGACCTTTGTCTCATATAATCCATTTAATCATATAATCCAGAATTTTTGTCCCATGACGGTCTGAATGCTGTTTGAGAGGCTTTTCCACCCTGACAACAATAGAGTTTTGGGAGAAACACTGAATGCTTACAATTTTTTGGCATGGAATTGGTCAAAAAATTGAAGAAACTGAATATTGAACAAAGATACATTCAGTTATATTTTTCAACATTTTCAAATGCAACCTTAGTCTCCATCGCAATTACAGTTCCTATCTATTCATCCAACTAAGACATTGTTGTATAATAGTCTCTGTGGTGACATTGAGGATAACTGTTGGTCACGACCCAGTATACAGCGTCCAGACTGTCTGTACTGGAAGAGCTGGCTAGACCACATTGTTGGCCTATTTAGACACACAAACACACACCGGAGTTTCAAGGTGCGAAGGGACAAGTGTTTTTCTGTGTGTGTTATGTGTCTGATTGCCCACGTGTTGGTCAGTGTGTGTTAGAGCTCTTACATATACGTCTGTGTATGAGTGTGTGTGTTAATGCTTATTTGCATGGATGTCGGTCAGTGTCTGTCTGTCTTTCTGCATTTGCATGTGTGTCAGTGTGTCTCTGTCTGCAAGAGTCAGTCAGCGTTTGTGTCTGTGTGTGGGATTGAGTTCACAGGCTAGACCAGCCGACCTATATTACCACCACTAGTAGTGACATGGACACTAATAGGCAGACTAGCCCATAATCCGCACACACACACACACACACACACACAGAGGGAACTCCTTTAGCCAACACTGCTTATTAACAGGTTATGTTGGGAATGGAGGCAATACTATTAATAGGCTACATGTAATGCTAATAATACCATGTATAGTGTAGCATCAGAAGACTTGTGAGGACTATCCATGGACACTTCTAACCTTCACTCAATATAAACCTAACTCCAATTCTAACTTTAGCTCTGAACATAAATAATGTTCTTTTTAAAGTGAGCACCACCCAAAATGTCCTCACATCACCTAGAAGTCCTCACTTCAACCTTCCAAATAATAATACAAATACATTATAACTAGTAAGTACTAATAATATTTGAACTAGGTTACTACATCTAATAATTATTGGAATGCCACTGATAATAATGTGACTAAGACTAATAATACTTTCCAATGAGGTGATATAAAATGAATACCACAAGATTACTGATGATGATGATGATGATTATTATTATTAACAGTAGTATTAACATAATTATTGTTGGTGCTGGTCTAGGTTTTATGTTGTAATACAGTTAACTTTTTGACATAACTCAATGAATTCTTTAAGACATAAACATGATTTTCTGTGTTTGCTTAATGTTTAGGTTTAACTCAAATCATGATGCAAGCACTTTTATGCAACAATGACCGGCTGCACTTCAAAGATCCAGTGAGGTTAAAGTTATCAAGCAGACTGTGTTAACTGGCAGTGTCACGGTTTACTAAGCAGGCAAGGCTGTGTCGCCTCATGTCACCTTGTCTGAGATTTGAGGTGATTTGAGGTGGAGGGAAGGAGAGCGAATGATCAAACGCGCCGTCTTCAGCTGTACATTTTGACGAGCATGTGACAGCAAAACAAGTTTACCTGCCCACCACCCCCTCCTTCTTGAACTATTTAGTGGGCGAATCCCACATTGCTCCAGGAGCGTTGCACACTGGGAAACTCTTCTCTGACCTTAAGTGGGACTGCCTGTTTACATTTGTTCAAACTGTTTTCTGTGTATCCTTTAGTAGTTGCATGAAAATTTGACTTGTTCCATAAAAGTAGCAATGTAATGCCCATACAGAAAAATTGACAGTGTTAATTCAACTGTGAAATTGTAAAAATCAACACCAGGCCACTGTTTATGTAACTCCACACCCATTAGAGTCAATTGAACACTTTAGATCGTTTTGAACAGCCGCCACAGAGCCATATCAGCTCTGTGAGTGAACAAACAACTCTCCAATCAACTCTTGTCAACTCCTAATAATTGTCATTGAAAATGAACACGTATTAACACTGCAAAGTTTGCTGTGCAATTACCTAATTTCCCCACTGGAGTCATTTCCATTGCATCTAATCTAAACTAATATAGCTTGAACATACTCTGGGCTTATAGGTTTTAGTTAGCCACAACAATCTGCAACTTTGGGGATTGCAGAGAATATAGCTCTCCAGACAAGGCTTGAACACCACTGACCTATATTGTTCTATGTCAGGCATTCCCAAACTATTTTATATCTAGGATCCTAAAATAGATCTGTATGAAAGCACAGACCCCGGCTTGCTAAAATCACATTCCAAGAAACCTGATTTGAGAAGATGTCTGTTGTTAGATATGACTTGTTACAGCATTATCCTGCACTGTACAGACTGTCTCTAATGTGGGTGGTGTGATAACAACAGTACAGAGAGTGAGACCTCTGAACAAATCATCCATCCTTATACATTCCTTCACTGGGCTAACTTCTAGGAAGGTAATAATCATGATACTAACTTCTAGGAAGGTAATATTAGTGACCCCCCCTTCCTCCCCATGACCCCTGATGGTCCCCGCACCCCCACCTTGGGCACCACTGATCCGTGCAAATGACAATCTCAGCACCCTTCATAAGTTGTCAGCTGTCCCGGTCAGCTCGAGCCCTACTTGCAGGTCAGACGGGCTTCTGCCCCCCTGCCCCGACACTGAAACTGTTACATGGCAAGATTGTTTTGTAACAGTGTTACTAAACTCGCCCAATGAGAACAGCTGGCCGGCGTCACGTGACCCAACTTTTACATAACCGTTTTTTTTCTCCTCTGGTTCTCCATTGAGAATAATAATATTGCTTCCTGGGCAAGACCATGAACCTGCAGCACAGTCATCTCTTACCAGCAGACCCAAACATGACTGGCAATGGGTTTATTGACCACACGCCTCATAGAGGAGGAAATTGACTACAGACAACCTATTGGGTATGGGGACAGAGAGTGAGAGTATGCTGCAGCTTGCAGCGGAGGCTTTCCAGTCCAAAAACTTCGACCTAGCCGCGGATATCTACGAGTGCCAGCTAGCGGGTCTCGGAGACCCGAGTAGCCGGCTGGAGCTGATGGTGAAGCGGGCTGACGCGCTCGCCTTCGGAGGCAAATTCACCGAAGCTTTCGGTGTCTACCGGCAAGCCTCGGAGATAGAGAGACTGCGACCCGTACATCTGGACAACCTTTTAGAGTACCTGGCGAACAGTATTAAGAGGCAGGACGGGGGTGACAGTCAAAACGGCACCCGGAGGAGACGAGAGGAGACTGGGGCGATACAGTCTGGACGCCCGGGTGTTGGTTCAGGTTGTGGGTACGATGCCTTCTCCTGCCGGATGTGTCTGGGCTTTCTGTCCGAGCCCGTGACTCTGCCGTGCGGACACTGCTTCTGCAAAAAGTGCCTGGAGAGGGAGAAAAAGGAGAGGGAGAGGCCCATCAGCTGCAAAGAGTGCACAAACAGCTCAAAACTAGCCGACGTCCAGAGTTACAGGGTGAACGTGGTCCTCAGCAACCTGCTGGCCAAGTGTTTCCCGACCCAGTCCCAGGCCGTGCTGCTGAGGCGGGAGGGGAACGGACTGTACGCCGAGAAGAAGATGGAAGCGGCTCTGGAGAAATATAACCAAGCAATACTGATAGGTAGGATGCTGAACTTATCACTTATAACACACTTATATCACACTACACTTGACACTGAAGACTATGTTTCTACTTTTGTCTGTAGTTGCTGGGCTAGCATTTAAGACAAGACAACAGTTTTATTTTGACCTAGCTAGCCTGTGTAGCCTACCATCTTAAACTATTCCAACAGTTTATGGCTATTCTATTCTATTCAATTCAATTCTATTCTGTTGTATGTGTTGCGCGTGCAACATTAGGACTACTATTATCTGTTTGCTACATTATAACTTTACAGGATTCGATTCTGGTGTTATTCTTGAGCGTAATGACGTATTTGGTACAGTATATTATAACCAACATGCCAGGAAACTTGCCATGAAACCGTCACAAAATGACTGCGATGTCAGTGACACTATTCAAGTGTCAGCGTGTGACACATTTTTGTGACAGTCCCATATTTCGCAGTAGCATCGGTACCCTGGCGTCTGAGAGGCATGCCACCATGTGTTGGGTAACAGAGTTATGTAGGCTGGTCTACGGGACCAAACATTGCGTAAGCACGTATCCCGCCTCGCTGCTCCCTCATTGTGTAACGTCAACAATGAATCAGGCGAATGTGGGTCAAGGGTATTATTGCAGGTCACCACTAGGCACACTGGTGCTCACAGCAGTAGCCTAGTTTTGCTCTTATATAGGCAGTGGCATAATGGTAAATTATAAAGTTGGTAAACTATGACCTCCAGGCAGTGATCAGCAATAAGGGAAATAACCACCAATATAAAACAAACTTCAATTGTATTTTCAGAACAGCATTCATTTGTGCATGTTTCCTTGAATGACTCTAACATCATATAACCTACATAAGTTTCAGACTGTTTATGAGGGATACTGTGAATTTATATCAGCCTACAAAAGTGGGTAAACTCTATTGCACTTTACTTTGTTGTACTGTTGCATATCAGTTTTAGGATTACATCTACAGGCTGGCTGTATACTTAATAAGTTACTTGTTTAGATGACAGTCAAAAACACAAGTTAGTGTCCTCTGAGTGGTACACTGTAGTTTCACTGGCTGATTAGTTGAGTCTGGTTGACAGTTAACATGATAAACAATAGAAACACCACTGCTTAACAATTGCTTAAGAAGTATCAAGTATAACAACAACTATGTAGGGTGCCATTGAGCAAAGCATTTTCTGTTCCAGTGGAGCTGTTCAGAGGCCAGCTGCAGACTGTGGTTGTACTGGGCAGCTCCCAGTAGCTAACAGTGAAAGACTGGGATTGTACTGGGCAGCTCCCAGATCTGAGTCCATCGCAGGGCGTTGCTCAAAAAGATTCTGCATGCTCAGCAAACCTTCTCTGGTCAAATAAAGATTAACCAAGAATGACATAATTTCATTGTGGTCCTTGGTAGAAAAGTGGAAAAACAAACCACTATGACTTGCAGTGTTGGCATACAGCGGGTGTTGATCTTTGGTCATGATCAATACCAATGCGTGGAAATGGGAGGGGTGGAGGTGCGAGTGGCTGCACCACGAATTGCTTGTTTTCACTTGTATTTGGTTAACTAATGGTGTAGAATTCAAAGTGGAAGATATGGTTAACAAGAGGATTTGACCAAAAAAAATGAGCAATTCAGTGGGCTGGATCTTGGCAAAGTGAAGGGGGTAACATTAAATACATTACCCAATTTATCAATATATTTTACAGAAAATAATGGTGAAAACAATTTACTTTCCCACACACTCCCCTTTCTAAATACTTGCAGATGTCAAATGGCTAAAGCTTTTCATAACATTATGATTAAATACCAGTAGTAGAAGGTAGAAGGTTTATGCCATAATACAGAGTGCTCCAGCCTGTTTATGGGCATAGTATATGTAATTGTATTTTATGACCAGAGGGTCAGCAGTTCAAATGCCACCCAAGCACTAGAGATCTGGGCAAGGAGAGGGAATGAAAAATAGTCTCTTGATCTCTCCGTTCAGATGCCTTTAAGCAAAGCACTTGTTCCAGTGAATCTGTTGCTCAGTTGCCAACAATAGACTGTTTGTACTGGGCAACTTCTAGGTGTGTGAGTGTGCACAGGTGTGTGTGTGTGTGTGTGTGTGTGTGTGTGTGTAACTAGGCTGCTTGGCTGAAAATAAGTTTGTACAGCCAGTCTACTGTGGATAAATGATAGTATTTGTATTTGGTTTTTTTTTTTATTAATATTGTGCCATATATGTGCATGTTCAACTAACATAACATAATAAACCTTAGTATTTTTTCTAACCACCTATATTCATGCAAAATATTCTTATTTTTTTCTTTGCATGGGGCTTTTCAGTTACTACGAGTTGTTTTTCCTTCTGTCAGTGCTTTACTACCTGGCTGTGCCTGCGCAGAAGCCAGGAAAGTGTGATTCCCTCTGATTCCCATAGGGCTAACTGCGACATTTGCATAAGTTTTCATAGTTATGAAACCTGAAATGTGGGTGACCTTGATAGTACTGCATGGTTTTGTAAGGCAGCTTTTTTTTTTCATAAGATGTTTTGTAATGTGGAAATGACCGATTTTTTAATATTGCTGCTTTCAGATGAAAACCTCTTATCTCCAATAAAGTCAGTTTTTCAGGACATAAGAAAAGCAGCCTTATTTTTAGATTAAAGGCTAAGCATTTTTTTTTTTTTTTCTACAATGGGTTTAGAAACGGTTGGCTTAAGGGTCATGAACTTACTCAGTACATAAAAGGAGTTACGAGAGTTTTACCTGAGAGTGGTATTATGTTAGTTATTCTATTCTATTCTATTCTATTCTATTCTATTCTATTCTATTCTATTCTATTCTATTCCTACCCAGCAGTAAGCAGTGTGAGGATAGCATGAGACAAGCTTTGTCTTGAACATCCAGTGATTCCTACATACAAAATCACATATTCCATCACAAATCTATCTATCTATTTATCTATCTATCTATCTATCTATCTATCTATCTATCTATCTATCTAATAACTAAGTGTTTCTCCTGTCCTCCGCAGCCCCCATGGACCACATACTGTTCAGTAACCGCTCCCAGATCCACTCCAGTCTGAAACATTATCAAAAGGCTCTGAGAGACGCTGAGACGGCCTGCAGAGTCATGCCTCGCTGGTCTAAGGTATGGCACATTGATTGATTGATTGATTGATTGATTGATTGATTGATTGATTGGTTGATTGATTGATAGATAGATAGGCAGGAAGATGACTGACAGGCAGGCAGGCAAGCTGGCAGACAAACGGTGGATTTATCTGCCCTCCATCTACCATGATGAATTTGAACAAATAGCCTAAAAGCTTACGGCTGGATGGCACATTAATATGAGGTAATATATCTCCCCGCTGTTGACAGGGTCATGTTCGTAAGGCCCAGGCCCTGGTGTCATTGGGCAGAACAGAGGAAGCTCTGAGAGAATACCTGGTCTGTCTCTCCATAGAGCCCGACTGTAGACTGGCCAGGACTGAGGCTCACAAGGTAAACATTTATGCCGGCTCGCACTCGGTAAAGTCCTCGAATCTATCCAGCATTAGCACCTAATGCAGTTTCCACAGCAGCTTATTGGAAGTTATGGTAGGGCGAACAACCAATGACATAAATGAAAATCAATTATGTTTTTCGAATGGCATGCATTTGTACTTTTTCCCCCTCGGAACACCCTACAGTCTCTCCATATATCAGTTTGATATGTTGTGTACTATGAATTTACATCATTGAGATTTACTGTATGTCAGCCTAAATACGTGGCTAGACTATTCAGCAAATAAAAAGGTGGAGTATAGCCGGGTTTGTAACACATAGCATTGTTTCCAAACATCTGTATACATTTCTGTATAGGCAGTCACATGAAAAAAAGGCCAATTGTAATGTACATTATTAAAGCAATAATACCCAAGAGAGCATTCTTTACTGTGATTATGGGTATGAAGGTGATGAAATGGGTAAGAGGCACAGCCAAGTCTTTGACTAATTGCTTGGCTGACACATTACACCGTTAATCATTATACATGAAACAGGAGGTTGTGATCACTATGTGGCTGATGGAGTGACATTCCAGTGAGTGCCACAATCTCACAATCTAGTTAGCGATGTGTCTTGTTTTCGCCTGTTTTTTTTCCTTCAGGTATATAGACTATTTTGAAGGAAATGCTTGAGACAGTATGCATGCATTGGCAATCTTAATGCTGTCAACATTATGAGAATACTGTGAATAACTGAACCGTCTCCTCCTGTCTCCTCTCAGCTCCTCAGTGACCTCCTGGCTCCGGTCACAGACCAGGTGCCTGACCGAGTCTTAGACTACTCCAATGTACTGTCTTCCAGAGCGCACATCAAAAGCAGCATCACACACACAGACACACACATACACACGGACTCTGTCACGCACACGCCTGCGCGCACGCCCTCCCTCTGCGCCACGGCTCCCCCTAAGGCTTCCCAGGTAAGAGACGCCCTCCCGCCTTGTATCTGAGCACAGGTGTGACATTGAGGGGTGTAGAAGTTTCTGAAGGAGCTCACGTTTTCCTTTCTCTCTCCTTCTCTCTCTCCTTCTTCCCTCCATCGTCCCTCAGCCCCTCGGCCCCGGCCAGCTGTCCTCAGAGTCCAACCTTGCCTCCTCTCCCCATGACTGCCCACAACGCCCCAGTGAGAGGTCAGAGGGCAGTGAGGTCAAAGGTCAGGGTGAGGCGGACGGTAGGAGGCTGGACCGCGGCCTCCTCCTCAAACGGAAACGAAGGAGCGGAGAGGAGGAGGAGGGAGGAGAGGAGGGGAGCAAGGATCGCAAGAAATCCAAGTCTGGTGAGCTTTTGGAGGCTTTTTGTATGCATGTACTCAAGCAGGCATGCAGACACACATACAGATTCTACAGATTCTACAGGACTTTTACTTTACTTTTTCATCAGATCCTGCTCAATAAAGTATGGACATGATTTGAAGAAAATGATTTCCTCTTGGTGACCGGTCATATGCTAGTCATTTGTCCATTTTTTTGGATTTAGCATACATTTCATATGCCTGTAACAGAGTGTGTGAACACGTCCAAGGCAAGACAAATATAGACAAGTACCATCAGCATGCAAACACACCCAAGACCTGGGATGAGTTCAGCAAGTTTATCTGAGATTCTATCTCAAAGAAAAATGCTTGTGTCTGCTCATGATTGAAAAAAAACAACACACAGGACTCCCATGTTGTAATAGTATACCCTCAAACTGTAGCAGGTATATACACACACACAAAAAACACACTCTGTCAGCAGCTTTCCTGACTAATCTTCTGTCCAATCGTCTCTCTTCCTTTAGAGCCAACAGAGGCGATTGGTTGCGAGGTTGGTGACTTCATCGACCCCACAGATCTGGAATGTTCTCTCTGTATGAGGTGAGATTTACTTCACAGCTTAATTCAGACCTGAAAATGTGAGCCCAACCTGATGCTTGCCCACAAAATTTTTGTCCAAAACCAAAGCGAGGCAAAGGAGAAACGCCTCAGCCTCCTGAGCCTAACTAAAGCCCAAAATAGGCAGAATTGTATTTTTCGGCTAAGTAGGACATACACAGAGGTCATGTTTGCTTCCTATGAAAATAGGTTACAGATAGCAGGAGAGGTAATTTTTGAATGTAATACATATATAGCCTATAACAAAGGAATAAACAGCCATCTAGCTTGTATCAAACTAATAAACAGTCATATAACCTATTACAAAATAATTAACAGTCATATAACCTGTTAGACAATTTTAAACAGTCATATAGCCTATAAAAGGGAATAAACAGAGTTTTCATGTCATGGCTCATGTAGAAACAGGTTGCTGACATTGACACCAACAGATATTTGCTAATACACAACCTGGACTGAAGTCTCATATTACAAAGAAATGTGCGTGCTTGCCAGTAGTGGTGTGTGTGCCACTGGTTTTGCATGTATGTGTCCGTGTTGGTGTGTGTGTTCATATGTGCGTGTCTCACGCTACCGCTGGTTTTGCATGATATTGCGTGTTTATGTCACTCATGTGTGCCTCTCTCACGCCAGGCTGTTCTACGAGCCAGTGACGACGCCGTGCGGTCACACCTTCTGTCTTCAGTGTCTGGAGCGATGTCTAGACCACAACCCAAAGTGTCCGCTCTGTAAAGAAGAACTGTCTGAGGTATGTGACACTCTACTATACTATACTGTGATACCATACACTGGACCACAAGCCAAAGTACTACTAACAGCCAAAAGAATGACACTAGACCATAGCCGAAAATGTCCCACCTGTAAAGGATAAATGCCTGAAACGTATGACAAAATGTTATACTGTACCACTATACTATAGACTATACCCGCCAATGTGACCACAACTGAAAATTATATTGTCATACTGTACTGTATACCTTACCATATCACTGCTGGGTGGGTTAAAACCTTGAGGAATTTATAAAAACAGCCCTATTTTTAGATTAACAACCATGTAGCGTTGAAACTACACAGTGGGTTTTGAAAGGGTTTTGTAAGCCTAAGGGTCATACAATTTTCTTCACCCATGGAGGACCCTGTAATCCTTCAGTTCTAGTGAAAATTGACCAGAATTATTGGGGTTGTGAGACTTTCACCTAACACCAGAAACAGAAACATCACATGCTAGACCCCCAAATTCAAAGTGTCCCCTCTGTAAGGAAGAACTCCCTGGGGTAAATCTCTATTCGGGTCAGGTTGTTGCATCTAAATTCAGTTTAGATTCAACACTGTTTAGATGCAGGACTGTGGACCTAACATGGCTGCCACTATCAGCATACTTCTAACAGTCTGTGTCTGTCTCTCTGTCTCCAGTACCTAGCACAGAGGCAGTACTGTAAGACGGCATTGATGGAGAACCTGATATCCCAGTATCTTCCCTCTGAGCTAATGGAAAGACAGAAAATCAATCAGGAGGAGATGGCTGAGCTCTCCAAGTAAGTTTGCTTCCCCTTTCTTCTTACCCTCCCCCCCTCTTCTCTTCTTCACTCTTCTATTGTCTTCTGTCTTTTCTGTACTTGGTCTTGTCTTGTCTTGTCTTATCTATACTTCATCTTGTCTTGTATCGCCTTGTCTCCTCTATACTTTGTCTTGTCTTGTTTTCCCTTTTCTTTTCTTCTCTTCTCCTCTCTTCTCTTCTCTCCTCTTCCCCTCCTTTCTTTTCCTAGCTTCCTCTCTTTTTTTCCCATCTGTGTATCAACACCGGACTCACTTCATGAACAAGGGGTAACATGTCATCGACCTCAGTCTAAGAGGAGAGTGTAGGCTTGTGGTTGAGTGTCTGTGTCTGCCATAGAGATTCTATGTGGAATGTCCTGTTCTGTTGTTTGACCTACTGACCTAGCTGACGCACTGGTCATGTGTCTGTCACACTGACACACTGACCTCTTAGCACGTTACGTGTCAGTCACTCAGTATCAGTTTCCTGGAGCGAGCTTGCATCTCCAATAGGTGCCCTCCCAAAAACTGGCAAAACTGATTCCTTTTCACATGATATCCATTTTTCTGAAGGACACAGAGGTTACAAATATATAGACCACGGGTTCATTAAAATTTTTTATTCCAGGAACCAAATTTCATATATTTCGGTCCATAGGTTAAGAAACAGTGATGTGAGCCAGAAAGTTCATTATGATTTCAACAGATGTAGTAATACAAGAAGTTCATATATGTGGGGATTGCCATATAAGAAATACTGATTAATGACTTAACTTTTATTTATAAATTAACTAAAATTTATTGAGAAGAACTTATTTCCATGGTTCACATCATGCATAGGTATTATCAAACGGGACCACAGGCTATAAGGAATAAATGCATCAAGAAAAAATACGGCTAATCATGATTATGATCATATTTGTCCTACATTGCTGTAAAGTAGCATAGTTTAGAAGTTGTACTTAGAGGGGTGACTTTAATCAACTTCATTATATTTCGATGCAATCTTAACAAGAATATATCTATCTTTCCTTCGATCATGGCCTTCCTGTTCGCTTCATTAAATATGTTGTTTTTCTCTTCTTGTTTCTTTTCAGTCTTAACAAGAATGTGCCTATCTTTGTGTGCACCATGGCCTTCCCCACTGTGCCGTGTCCTCTCCATATCTTTGAGCCGTGCTACAGACTGATGATCCGCCGATGCATGGAGACGGGAACCAACTGCTTTGGCATGTGCCTGGGAGACAACCTCAATGGGTTAGTACATGATGATCTATGTGTGTGTGTGTGTGTGTTTTTGTGTGTTTGGGTATGCCTGTGTGTTTGGTAGGTGAGTCACAGGGACTTTGTAAAAAACACTTCAGTGTGTGTCTGAGAAGGGAAGTGTTGAGACACCTCCTCTCTGTCTACACCATAGGATTATTATTATTATAATGGGAATGACTGAGAAATGACTTTATCATCTTTCTAACCACCTCCTCTCTCCTTCTCCTTCCCCCTCCCCCCTTCCCCCACCCCTAGGTTTGCAGACTACGGGTGCCTGTTGGAGATCCGCAACGTGGAGTTTTTCTCCGACGGCCGATCCGTTGCGGACACCATCGGCAGACGGAGGTTTAAAGTCATTCAGCACAGTCAGAGAGATGGATACAACACCGCTGACATCGAATACCTGGAGGATGTTAAGGTATATGGAGGGGGATGGAGCAGTGGAGAGAGAAAGGGGTGATGGATGGATGGATGGATGGATGGAGGACAGACAGAGGCAACAAAGGTGCTAAAGAATAGCTGGAGGATGTAATGGTAGTGAGAGAGGGAGGATGGAGGGAAGAAGGGAATGGATGAAGTGATGGACGGATGAAACCAAGCTGATAGAGAATACCTGGAGGACGTTACTGTAAGGCACAAAGGGATGGATGAAGAGAAGTAAGAGCTATGCAACATCAAGAAATGATGGAGATGTGTTAACACTCTGTTGTCCGGTGTGTGTGTGTGTGTGTGTGCAGGTGGAGGGCGTGGCAGAGCGGGAGCTGCAGTCTCTACATGATACGGTGTATGACCAGGCCTTGGTTTGGGTCAACTCCCTCAAAGCCGAGCAGAAGGAGCGCATTTTAGGACACTTTGGACCCATGCCTGAAAAAGACTCTGAACCACAGGTACACACACACACACTTACACACTTTCTCTACTTTTTGCTCCCTTCTTAAAGACCTGTCTAATCTATAACTTAATTGATATAGCTCTATTTTCTGTCTCGGATCACAAAACATGACACATGCATCTCTCTCTCTGCCCCCCCTCCAGGCGAGTCCGAACGGTCCGTCATGGTGTTGGTGGCTACTAGCTGTTCTTCCGTTAGAAGGCCGCGCCCAGCTGCCCTTCCTGGCCCTCACCTCCCTGAAAGATCGCCTCAGTGGCATCCGCAGGGTGCTGCTCTTCATGGCCCACAGCAGGCACCGGTGACAAGTGCTTCAGCCACCTGGAAAATGCAGTAAACCCCCCCCCACCACCACCCGAGCAGCAGTTGACCTGTTGTCCTTCTTTTTGACGCACAAAGAACTGATGTCTGTTGCACCTCCCCCCTGATGTAGCCTGACCCCCCCCTGCACAAAGCAGCGTTGGACCCCACCCACCCATCAGCAGCAACTTCAACTTCAACAGCAACAGCAACTAATAGGGATCTGGATAATTAAACTCTAATGCACAATATTCACTTTGCACCGTACAGCAACAAACCCTGCTGACTTTCCTTCTCATTCAAATAGCAACTTATGCTATGTTCAGACAGCAGGCAAATCTGGTTTGAAGCTGATTTGAGCTGCCTGTCTGAACACCGCTTTAGAGCAAAGACATAGCAAATGTCCCACTTCAGAAGCATAACAACCCACTCTATTATTAACCGGAGGACAAGGCAACAAAGCAACCGCATTTCCACTTCACTGCAGCAGGTAGTAACCGGCCCCCATCATCCCCTAAGCAGCAGCAAGTGCAACTGGCAACTAGCATGGAAATCAACACCTTTTGCCCTCTCCAGATGCATCAATATGTGCTGTGACTGTTCCATCTTACCCCACAGTGTGATTCCCCCATCACACACACACACACACACACACACACACACACACACACACACACACACTGCAGTCTTCAGCCTGTCTGTCTGCCCACATGTCTGGCAGTGTACATGTACATTCTGCAATAGACCAAACAATAGATTTGCCTTTGCGTGTAAATGCACTCGCTATAGTTGAGTGAACGATAATGATTAGATTCGGTTAGTTAACACTAAGTTACAGTTGAATCTGAGAAAATGGTAAATTCACACATTTGCCACAGAGTTGGTAGCAGTGTGCATTTACCAATTTGCCACCTTTGCCACCATAACAAGAAAATAATTATCAATTTTTGACAAGTAGTCTGTCTTCCTTCCTTCCTTCCTTCCATTTTGTTCTTCCTTATCATCCGAGCACTACAGTTGAATAACAATGGACTGAATCTTTACACGGGCGCGCTTTAAGGCTCTTAATCTTTTGTGTTTTATTCATTTGTTTTTGATTTTGTTTAATTTCATTATTTATAACCGTGTGTGCATGCAGTGACGTTGTTTACATTTCACGGAAAGAGATGTTGAGCTGCTCGATTTCCAAAGGCTTTTTTTTTTTTAACCAGTGGCCCCAGAATAATAGCAATAGAGCCCATTCACACTGAATCAGAGCCACTGACACAAAAAGTTTGTCCACGTTGTTGCCTGGGCTTTAGGGAGCCGACCCAGCTAAACATGCCGGTATGAAGTAGGGTTAAACAGAAGCAGGATCCATACACACTGACAGTCTTTCATTTCCTTTTTCATAGTATTTCAAATACCGTATATCTCTCATGACACTAAACAGTTCTCTGCTAGCTGTAACATCGGTTGGTGTTAAGCTAGGTTTTACAAGTTGCTGCTGTGATTACAGTTGTCTGCCAAGGTGCTGCTATATTTAGCAGTTTTAGCTAAACTTAATTTCTGTGGACTAACTGGATTTGTTTTTTGGGGGGGGTTTTTGTCACTAATTTGAAAGGCGAGTCAGAGCGGGAATAACTTAACCCTTCTTTTTACCGGCATTTTGTCCCAGTTTCCCAGTAAAAGTAATGTGTAACGACAAGTGTTGGCTATAAATAGGTAATGATACCCTCCGTCACACCGCCCAGCATTTTAAAGATCAGCTGGCAGACAATCAGCGTTTACTTAACAACAGCTATAGAGCAACATGTCTGCCACTGAAAACCGCCTGGACAAACTCTCTAGCTTGCTCCGGACATTTCCAAGCCCAGATGTGGAGCAGATACTGGTAGATTCCCACCCAGACCCCTTATTTTTAGATCACCGGTGACCCAAATGTATGTTGTGTTTTCGGTGGCCTGTCATAATCCTCGCCATGTTGACTCAAACATATTTGGATTTCCTCCGCTGTCAACATCCTCCCTGTAGTTGAGACGTTTCTAACGCTTACGGGCACAAAGAGCCTGTCAGCGACGCAGCAAACAGTGGAATTAATTCAACCGTGTTTTACTTAGTTTTATATTTTTTTGCTAACGTTATCTCCCATGCCTATGGCCGGGTATTTATTTCAGTATTTATTGTAATCTTTTTTGCACTTCCACGTTGACTGAGTAAGGGAAAAGGAATGGGGTGGAGAGGTATGTGTACGTTTATTCAGACCGGACTGTCTGAACTGAGTCAAAATACTATTTGGAGTCCCATAGAAAAGAGTTGTTTTCTCTGGTGTGTTGAACTGGCCAACGTTTCCCCATCTATTTGCAGCTCCTGGCAGGCCAAAACAATTGCTTAAGATTTTCAGTCTTTTGAGTTTGATTGATGTCTGCTACGAGTAAAGGCCAATGCCTTCTATCTACAGTAAAAAAAAAACAAAAAAAACGAATGTGTTTGCATTAACTATTAAGGATAATTTCCCCCCTTTTTATGGCGAAACACGATTTCCTCAAAAAGAAAAGTGTAAATACAACGTTAAAATGTGAAAAAGTATTTAACACATGAGGAGAACACCTAGAATATATAATGCAAACATATTTTTTGAACAAAAATATGTTATTTTGAAAATTGAAAAACTGTTGAGGCCTTGCTGATATCAGTGACACACCTGTTTTACGTGGCAAAGGCTAATCTCCATGGTCAGTGCGAGAGACTGTAGAGCTTTGCCTTCAAAAAGTCGTCTTTTATTTTATATTTGTTGGATTTTACACATGTCTGTGTCCATCAGGTTCTTTGTATTTTATATTTTTCTTCTGTTATATTTATCTCATGGTGATCTCCTTATTTTATATGCAATATTACAGGGAATGGTTGTTAAAAAAAAGTGTTATAATGTCACATCAACAACATTAATTATTTTATATTTAAAGGGCCAAAGCCATGTCATCCTGTACAGGAGGGTGGTGGAGAAATGAAGTGTAATATCACATTATAGAACAATATGGTGATAGCTTCCCCACAGCATGGTGTCAAAACTTTTCAGCTTTTCACCACAGTCAAATGGTTGCAATATATCACAGAATCAATTTGCTAGAATCACATTAATGTAGTAAGAATCACAAAATTATTGTTCCGTGGCCCAATTGTTAAATTGTACTGGGCTTTGAAGACGAGTGCAGGGGCAAGTTGCCCTTGAAAGCTGATCTGGAGTTTTGCAGTTTTGGATTTGGGTTCGGCACCAAACCAGGAAAAACGAAAATAATTGGTTTCAAATATTTAGAGTGCTTAAGATGTTTTTGATTAGTCTTTGCATCCTTTTGAATACAAAAAATGGTTTGCAAAACTCAGATATTTTGACACAATAACTGCTGGTTTTGCTTGGTACGGTCAGCATTCAAGGGCGACTTTATTATGAAGAATTATGATGGCAAAGTGGACTTGGTGTCACTGCTATTGGCATTTACAAACCTGTTCTATGAAATAATGTACCAATAATGTTTGCTAATTTTATCACTGGTAATTGACAAGAAGCAATGAATATTATTAAGGGAAATGCCAAGAGTAAAACTTCATCACACCTCCAATGTAAAGGCAAATGACATAAATTTGAGAATCAGAGCCAAATATATTCCCTAATAGATGTGATGAGATAGAGGTAAAGGGAAAGTCCACCTAAAGCAGAATTCACTTATGCTATTCCTGTGATTTATTAAGATTTGTGAACAGATTTTCCAAAAGTCACAAACAAAAATAGTAACGACTCCCCTAATGAATGAGTTTGTCTTTGACAGCGGAGCAGCTTCAGCTTTTTATCTGTTGACACCATCGTAGAGAGGAGCCTTTCCTTGCTTTGGGAGAGTTGTGCGCCTCCATAAAAACTCTCTTGTGGTTGGAGTTCGGCTTTAAAAAACATAGACAGTCTAATATCTGTGAATTACTGTTCATCCGCGGCAGCAGTTCTTAGTGCCTTAAGTTGGATTTCTTCCATTTTCACCTGTACTTTGATGTTTTTTTTACTGTTTTGAAATGCAGCAGCAACTAGAGTGAGGCAGCGTGTCACAACCTGGGGTTTCCTAACTAACATCTTAGGATAATGATCATATTTGTCCCGTTGATTCGATTACAAAAGTGCTTTGACCATTCATTTCCAGCATAGGCCGGTCCCAAGTGGTTATAGAAAACTGCTAGAAGCTATTTTAACTTATATGATATGCTGATATGCTGTAGACTGACTGAATGCATGGAACCACTTGGAACCAGCCTGTAAAAATGATTGGTCTCACATTTTTAATAAGCGCTAATTCTATTTCGATGTGTTCATCTCAGCTCAAACACCTTCATCAGTCCAGGTTCCTAAAGGCATTGTGGGATTGAAATTTTTCCCCACTGGCTAACAAAGCGCCATCCCCTACAATTCTGGTTGATTGCATAATCACAGCAATCATAGTCAATACAGAGACTCCGATTGCCATGAACCGCTTTAAATTTTGTGCTTTGAAATCTATGGGAGCGGTCTTTTCATTGACGAGCTGTCATAGGCTTGCAGTGGCACAAAGATGATCTCAGAAGTGAAGGTGCTAATTAGGAAACACAACCCAGGTTATAAGCTATGATCCAGTCGGGCTATGAGTAATTACTGCGATAAAGTGTCAAATTCAAAAAAGGTCAGGATGGGTCTAAGTTGCTTTTGCAGCTCGACGGGATCATCGGTTGACATTTTTGTAGCGCTTCGAATTTGTGATAGAGTCGAACCACACACACTTCCTCAACGTTTTCAGTGTTGCCGTAGCAGAAATTGGCTATCGTCGGCCCCTTTGGTCATTCAGCTATGCAAAAAAAAACGCCTGTATTGACATCTCGTCCTTCCAGAATTCAATTCAACCTTTGACCTTTTGAGCTGAAGAAGTGTATCTACCTCGGGCTTCCTCCCAGAGCGCTTCCAGAAAGACAGAGAGAGAAAAAGAAAAGAAAAAACGCTTCATGGTTTCGTCGTGTTCTCGTCGTCGTCGTCTTTTTTGTCTGCGTTGGAAGGCAGAGTCCCGTTTTCGAAGTCTGGGCGAAGATATCGCCAGTGTCCCGCAAAAACCTCGCGCCTCCAAAACAATGAGGAAAAACCTGGTTTATTTCCTCATTGGTGCCCAAAGGGTTTTTTTTTTTTACATTTTACAATCAGTGGTTTGTTTTGGATCTGAAACACTAAGAGAAATAATGTCACTTGTGAACTAAAGTTTGACAAAATTGCCATTGATTACAAAGGTTTCTGTGTGATACCAGTGATATATTTGAAAGAGGCTTCCAAATATTTGAACTATTTGAAGGAGCGCTTCATTTACATTCCCAGCCAATTGAACAGCTTACGTGGAAATAAAGCTTAAGACTTCTTTAAACCTCTATTTAAGCAGGTTTAATATAAACAAAATCTGATTTACAGCCTGGGGAAGGAGGGTTACACACACACACACACACTCACATCTGGAACAGCTGGCGGTTCAGTGCCTTGCTCAAGGACACGTCAACACTAGTCTGAAGTTACAAGCTTGTTTTCCTAACCATTTTGGCCACTACCAATCCTCACATGGGAAAATCCGCTGCACGCTAAGCGCTCCTCATATTTCCAAATATTTGAAATGACTTCAGTCGCTGCATCGCCCGAGGCTGCTGCTCGCGGCGGGCTGTCAGACTCTCGTAGGAAAAACCATGGCCTCTAAAACTGTCTGTGTGCATTTTACACAACATGAATGTATGTCTCGACAACTCTCTGATGTTCTCTGTACATGTCTGTTTTTGATAGGAAAAAAATTTAGTAAAGTTTGCAAATGTACAGTCCGTGAAACGACAACTTGTGAATAAATCAAAAGGTGTTGTGCTCTCCGTCCCGTACGGGAGCCGGAGCACGCCGGACTGGACCTGAGCCTCAAGTCTCTTTTGTTTGTGTTGTTCATGGTCGGCTGGGTTACTGCGAGTGTGTAATCAGTTCAGATCGCTGATTACAGTTGGTTTTCAATAATTCACAAGATTAATCTCACTGATTACTGGCAAAACCTGACCGCTAATCTGATTCATCTTGCATTACCAACAGCAATATCATCTACAACTATGACGTCACCGTCTGTAAAGTGACCTGTTGCTGTTTTTTGTGCTCTTGCAACACCAATTTTGGTGATTTTCATACTTGCACTCCAAGTGAAGGATCACATGCTTTCTCCATGGGTCGAGAAAATTCTACAACCCTCTTGGAAACTCATGCAAAACTCATAAAATAATCTCAAAAAATGCATTGTGGTCAAGCCAAAACCACGGCTGTTTGTCTTTTGTCTCAGTTCCTGAAAAGCGAGTGACGCATTCTATCTTTCAGAACACTTTCCCCCACAACTAATCTCCTTTTCTCTCATAGGATTCCTCTGATTTTCCCACTTTTATTTCCAGCAACCGCTCACAGCCAATGTTTTATTTTGGTCATTAGATTACTCTAATCTCATTACATTTAATCTGTTACTCTCTGGCCAACACAAGGCCAAGTTTCACTTGTGTTGCCGTGGGGAAGTCACCACCGTGCTTTTCACAGACTTGGCTGGGAGTGACCCCGAAGTTGGGCTGCGTCAAGATGAAAATGGGTCAGCACAACTGGATTTTGACTGTGAAATTATGGATGCAAATGAAGCTATACTGGCAATACCATGCTACCAAAAAGTCTTCCCATGTTTTTGAATAAAACATAGGTTAGTAGGTGAAAAGTCAATGCAATAAAACACTGCAGGTTAGTAGGTTAGTGTCTTTAAACACAGCAACTTCTACGAAGTCTGCACTACAGCCCGCGAAATCAATTTGGGTCAGGAAAAACATTCCTCTGAATTAATGAGTCTCTGGGGGAAAAGGTCTGAAAACCTACTGATGGACGTGGATTCAACTAGAGGAGGAAGAAGAAGGTTTGAGGAGAAAAGAAGGGCGGGATGCGGGGGGGGGGGGAGGAAAGAGAGAAATGAGGCGAGGATAAACAAGAGTGCGAGCGGCCAAGAAAAGTAAGAGAGAATGAAAAACAGAGACTTCCGAGAGAGAGAGAGGGAGAGAAGGAAGGAGACTGACGGATGGAAAGAGAACGATACAGAGAGAGGTAGAAGGAGAGAGAAGGAAGGATAAAACGTGTTTGTGAGAGAGAGCAGGGTTGATCTCCGTGGTTTTCAGATTTTAGGGGCAAAAATGAAGGGAAAGTGACAGCTTGTCTCCACACATATGCTCCTTTGATGAGTCTGTACTGCACACTGGAAGAAAAAGAAATATATTGGCCATTACATGCAGCTGCAGGCGAGAGATACAGAGAGAGAGAGAGAAAGAGAGAGAGAGAGAGAGAGCGAGAAAGACAGAGAGAGAAGGGAAGCGGGGCAGACAGGAAGACAGACAGTTTATGCAAGCAATGCAAATGTAGGTCACACAGTGAGAGTTAGACAGAAAGAGACAGAAAACAAGGCAGAAAGCAATGGAGAGAGAGAGGGAGAGAGAGAGGAGTAAATACAATATGTAACAGCAATGCCCCCTCCTCCCCTGTCTCACTCTCCAATATAATTACAAAACAGATTACGGCGTGCAGCTGGCTTCAGTCACATAAGTTCCTAGGTGTTTGTAGGCTTATCTAAGCCAATACCCAATGCTTCTATAATTAGCCAAGCATATCACATACTGCATATTTCCTCCACTAAATACCTTTACACAGTGTCCAATATCTTATCCACCCTATAATAAAAAAAAATCACTCAACCAAAAACCAGCCCGAATGGACAAAGCTGCCTCTCAGTCATATGCACACCATGTGTTATACAGTGTAATGTATGCCTGTAAGCCTCTCTATTGGCCCGCATTACCAGGAAATGGATTCTATAATTCTCCATGCAGTGTTGTCCTGCCTTGCACCTTGCAACACCGCCTCCCCACTCCTTTATTTCTTTACCGCAGTAATTATGAAAATGAAAGCTTGATGGATTATCTGGCTCATGCTCATTTATAAAAACACTTGGTCTAAGTCCTCCGCTTTATTAGGGCAACCTGTAACAAACTTCACTGTACCTGTACATGACTGATTTGCTAATACTTTTACATAAACTTTAGCACATTTTAACTCAAGCAACACACTGAAAGAATGGTGATTGGTGGGCAAGTTAATTGACATATTAATAAGACATATTTTGCGTCTATCTAGGCATTTTCCATAGATGTACTTGTAAGAGTTTCTGTCTGCATACAGTTTTGTCCCTTTGCTGTCAATTGTTTTATGCTGAAATGTTTCCAAATCATATTTCAATGTTTTTAATACACAGAGCAAGTGACATAAGGACAGGAAACAATGTCTTAAATTAATTCATTAATTAAAATGTTTAACTATCAATGTCTATTAATGTCTTGTTCCCCTCAAAAGACATTTTGTTTTTGCAATTTGTTGACCTGCCTGGTTGAATAAAGATTTAATTGAAAAAAGAATCTACCACAGAAAGCAGAACAGAACAAAATGGAACAGAACAGAGGACAATGTCTTTTAACCCCATTACAAACTTTATAGTGTTTTCTATCTCTCTCTCTCTCTCTCTCTCTCTCGCTCTCTCTCTCTCTCTCACACACACACACGCACACACACTGCAGCCGCATATAGTCCTCTTATCTCTTCATCCCATCACGCATCAGGAGGAAATAGCAGATAACGCTCACATGCACACACACACACACACACACACACACACACACACACACACACACACACACAGGTGTAACAGGTTGTAACTAACTATTGTTTCACATTTAGAACTAAATGAAAGGCAGTAATCGATGCATTGACTTAGCTTAATTTATTGATTTGATGAGTCAAAAACAAGAATAACTCACTGTTGTTTTGTACAGCTTCCTTTCATACCTTTCAGCTGCATTGCTGTGGTTGTTGATAAAATCTGGATCCATTACTGTATATCTGTAATATTTTGCTCACCCAAAATGTAGAGGTACAGATTACTTAGATTGATTTGCTGAACTTCATAGGCTGCATTATTGGAATTCATAGGAATTCAAATTTGCAATATATGCTGCACTTTGGCGGAAGTGACATCAGTAAACTGCACAGTCCCCAGGTCTAAATGTCTTCTTCTTAGTGTGTGGTGGAGGTGGAGGAGGTGAAGAGGTTCTGGTGAGTCCAGCTTTCTCTGGATGGAGCGCTCGCTCTCTGCTGTTTAGGAGACAGTTTGGATTTCACTCTATAAGTTTTGTTTCATCACTCCCTGTGGGCAGAGAAGATTTCCTGCCAGTGTCCACACTGACACCAGAATTTGATTTGGGCAAACAGGGCGAATCTACAGCATCTAATTCAGATTGATGAGGGATTTATTTTTACACAAAAATCTTGCAGCTTTAAATCCAGACATGGGATTGGTTAAAAGTTGTTTCAAAACTGCGTTATGAGAATACAGACACAGGACTGATGTTGAAAATTCATGAAACGAACAGAGAAGGTATGGAGGTGGCGTACAAAATAAAGTGTTTCGCAACAAGGCTCTCTGCTCCTTCTCTTTCATCAGTCTCAAATGCGAATACATCATCTCTCTCTCTCTCTCTCTCTCTCTCTCTCTCCGTCTTCTGTCTCTCTGTCCATCCCTCGCCCCTCTTTCTCTCCTCACCTCTCTATGTTTCTGATTTCTGCCAAGTTTGTTGGTTATATAACCTGTAAATGAGAAGGTCAGCACCCAGCAGTCATCGCTATGGATACTTGGCACGGACACGCACTCAAACACATACATACGCACACACACACACGCGCGCACACGCACACACACACACACACACACACACACACACACATATACACCTTGGCTGGTCTGGCTTGTAGCAGCATGTGATAGTGCATGTGTCAGAAGTAGGGCAGCGGCAGCAGTATTACCTAACTCACCCAGAAAAGACATCTGGGGAGTTTAAGCAGCCCTCTCACTGATTACTTCCTGTACACACACACACACACACACACAACTGCACAGATCGAAAAAGCCCACAACACTCACACTCTGGACACACACACACACACAAGCAGAAAGTCATATACGCACCAACAAAAACACACACACACACACACACACACACACATGCGTACATGCCAGGACTGTAACTATGGAGCTGAGAATTCCTTCAAATGCTCAGACAATTGAATAATCACATAAAAAATGCTTCAGTGCTTTACACGATGCAGCTGTAGTCCACGTAACTAAACATCTGTATATTTGTCCCATTGCCTTTGTGAAGCCGAAATCCCTGCTGCACTGTAAATGAGCTGGAGTGCATCATGAATACAGAGCAGAGGCATGGAAGAGGGTTCAAGTCTGCCTGCTGAAGTCCAGCCACTGATTACAAGGAAGGAAGTCTTGTGAGACCGTTTTGATTTATTATCAGTTTATCAACAGTTTGAAAGCCTAATCCCAAAACTTTTATATCTTTTGTTGTGTTCTGCTTGAATACAGTTCATCTCTTTGCTGTTTTTTTCAGTCATTTGTCCACAGTGGGTTTCACTGTCTGACCAAGGAACAATGTCAAAAATCACAACATTGTCAAAAGTCTCTCATCACAAAATATTTGGACAGTCTAATGTTGATACTCAACTTCCTAGCAAGTGACTTTAACACGTCACAAAAGAATCCATTGAGTTTCAGGTGATACTCATAATTGTGTGAAATGTGTCTATAGATATTCATAGTCTGGGCTATAGGGCTATTCTTAGGGTTAGGGTTAATGTTAGAAATAGGGTCAGGTTAGGCTTGGGGTTAGGTTTAAAATGGGTTAGTCTAAGGTTAGGTTTACATACTGTAGTCTCTAGGCAAGTAACACTTCAACATCTTCAACATCTACTTTTTGTCACCTGACAGTTAAGTATCAACATGGGTCTATCCAGATAAAGTGTTACCAATATACTTTTTGTCTTTATTAACAGTTAGGAATAAGGTTAAAGTTATATTTATTATTACCAACGTAATACTGTTTTATTGCTACTAAGTCCCGGCATGTACGCATGTGTGTGTATGTGTTTTTGATTGTGCATATGGGCGACTTTCTGTGTATGTGTGTTTGTGTTTGTGTTTGTGTGTGTGTGTGTGCATCCTAATGATGATTGACATTTTGAACTCATCGCTTTGTGAGCTGACTGACAGTATCAGATCACTCCTCCTGTTTGTCTTGCTACTCCACCTTGCACCCAGCTTGGGCTTGTTGCCACCTTAGGGACACCGCAGCACGTCAGAGACACTCCTACATTCCCCTACATGTTATGATTTCCCATTCATTGAGGTCATGGGATTCCTCGGCCTCTCCTGAACAAACCCTCCTGTCAATCCAACTGTCCCACATTTCGAGAATGTGGAATCAAAGCAACTCCTAGACAGATATTCTAGTTTTTAAAGCGTTCTGTGTGGATTTTGTAAACATACTAGTGGTGAAACCGCCTTTCTCCAGATTACTAATAATGTGATGAATGCTCCACCTAAACACAACTGACTATTCTTTCATTTACAGATGGAGGAACTCCGGGTTTCGATCTCTGGGACTTTCCTGAACTGGTTCTCGTGTTACCTTTCATTTACATTTTAGGCATTTAGCTGAGAGAAACATTTGATGAGTGAGTAGTTAAAGTGTCACTTAACTTTAAGGTTAATCCCAGCTGTTGCTGGGATTGAACCTGAGACCTTCCAGCTACAGACACAGAAAATCTTCCCTCTCCATTTGTGATTGTTGCATTTCAAATAAGACAAAAATAACTAAATTAATCAGATGCTTCTTGGACTAAATGAGGGTTTTGAGTTGTTGGAGTTAATTTTCCAAATGTGTTTTATACCTCAGGTCAGTACAGTCTGAACTAATTCTGTGAAACTATTTAAATTATTCTACTGAAGCTTTTTTAGGGGGAAAGACACTAGGAGAAAATCAGGTTTCCTCAAACCACTGCAGCTGCTGTTAAAAGCCAGGAACTGTACTGGAAAGAAATAGAAGAAATATTATCATTACAAATACATTCTCATGGCATAAAATAAGTAAAATAAATCCAAGTTCAGGCATTCATGTGGGTTTGGAAGTTAAAAAGCCTTTATTAGGAGAAGGCTAAGACATTCAAAAACATGAAAATTGCACATCCAAAGGCTTTGTAACTTTCAAACCCACATAAGTGCCTGGACTGGGATTTTCATATGCATGAGAACATATTATGTCATAATATTCCCTTTCTCTTTCCACTATATAAGTTTTACAGATAGATGAGACACAAAAACAGAAAGTGTGATCTCATTTGTTCTTTACTGCACATTTTATGTACAAGACAAACTCTCAAAGGCAATACAAAATAAAACAAAATGCATAAAACATATATAGTTACTGTGAGACAGAGAGACAGATTTAATAGAGAAACGGATGAGAAACTTGCTTTTCCTTTAGTGATGCAGTGTGTCCTGCAGAAAACTCACCTCCAAGTTACCAATAAGTATTTTGATTTATTTTTTCATTTACATTTTTGGTTGTAATAATAATATCTGTAGAAAATGTTTCATGACACTGGGACCAACCCTACAATATGCATTGTAAAATATCAGAAATACATGGGAGTCAATGTGAATCCAGCTTTTCTTAATTCTTGAATAGTTCTTGGAGATAAAAGGCTTTCTGCAGGACACTGACAAATATTCTGCAGTTTTCCTCAAAATATCCCAAAAAAGGAAATTAAAAATATAATTTATATTGACAATCTGACACCTGTTGGACACACTCACTTGGCTAACACAGCTGACATCATTAGTTTAGTGTGTGTTGAGCATGTTACAAGAGATATAAAAGTGAAACAACACATCGACCTGTTTGTCTAAACAACATGATACACAGGCAACATTTTGAGGAAATGAAGATAAGTGATTTCACCGCAAATCATGACCAACTGCATTTTTTCTCCACCAGTTTTCTTCCTTATGGTCTATTATATTTGCCACTTTGACGCTGCTGCAATATTATCCACCTTCCTCAAAAAGTTACCATGTGACCCTGTCTCTTTCCCCCTCATTCTAAAACAGACTCAGTGTGAATAATGCATCCTCTTTATAAAATAACGCCTCCTTCCTTCCTTTCTTCCCTGAAATGGTCACTAATCTCATGTGGAATCTGTGGTGCGTTAGAGAAACAATAGCGTAGTCTCTCATCCAGGCACATTGTAAAGTACTGGGACTCTTGGATCCACCTCAAGAAAGTCCACAAGCATTTTGGGTCCAGGTCCTGTAGTTTAGGAAACACTGATTGAGATTTATGAGTTCAAAGAATGGAGAATATAAGGAAGGAAAGAAGGAAGGAGGTGAACTGGGCCTGTGTTCAGCGGTGTGATTGGAGGGTTAGGTACCAATCCGAAGCCTGACGCCAGGACAGGAACCAGGAAGTAGAAAACAACAGATATATATACTCTGGGTGTGCAAATGCATTCTGGTCCATCAGCTGATTCTTGGCCCGCTTGGGCACCACTCCAGCCCAGTCAGATCTGACCCTCTTAGGCCTTTGTAGACTTCAACCCGTCACTGGACGATCTGCGGCATCTCGCTCCAGGCTTTGGCCTTCTTCTTGGCCAGCGCCATCCAGGGGGGCTCGTCCTGCGGCGAGGCCGGGGGAGGGGAGCCTGGCGTGGGCAGGCCTCGCTGGGACGGCTGGGCGGGGGGTCTCTGGACGGGGGGCGCCGAGGAGCTCTGGGGCGTCTTGGAAGAAGGTGCGGGATGAGGCGGGGGAGGTTTGGAGACAGACGGGGGGCCGGTGCAAGAGGGGGGTCTCTGGGGAACGGGTACCGGAGTCGGGGGGGAGAGGGCTCTCTGGGGCGAGGGTTTCGGGGCGACGGGGCAGGGGAGCGACTGGGGCTTCGGAGGCTGGGGTGGCACTGGAGTTGGAGGAGAGAAAGACCTCCTGGCTTCCTTTTCCACAGGCGCTGCAGGCTTGGCGAGCTCCAATGGATTCACTGTGGGTGGATGGAAAAAGACACACACACACACACACACACACACACAAAACAGCATATTAGAGCGAATAACAGTCATATTACACAACAGCATAATTCATTGGTATCAGTGGAGCCTGTCTTGTGGAATAAGTGTCTAATGTTGCAGAACAAGGATATTCCTCTCATTAACTGATCCTTCTAATATTGTTTGCATTTTTGACCAATTACTTTTAGAAATTAAAAACCGGCTCATCCTTTAAAAAATAATTGAGATATGATAATGATTGTGATATTCATCATTCCTTACAGACAAGCATCAATGCAGCCTGCAGCCATCACAGAAAACATTGTTAAATTGTGGAGTGAAAGGTCAATTCAGGTATTTGTTAGGCCGGTGCAAGTATTGTGTTGCAGTAGCAGCAGTTCTCCACATGAGGGCAGCAGTTGATCAGTCAAAACACTAGAAGCAACAAGTTGGAGCCAAACAATTACAGCAGTGAATTTCATGGGGCCTATGGTCATTAAACTTTAAGTAAGAAGAAACAAAGAAAGAAAGAAAGTAAGAAGAAACAAAACACACTGAGGTTTCTGAGGTGAACTCTGCAAGTGGAATTTCCTCAAGAATTCCAATAACCTGCATGTGTGCGTGTGCGTGTGTGTGTGTGTGTGTGTGCGTGTGTGTGTGTGTGTGCTCTGACCTTTGCCTGTGGATTCGGGTGTTTTGCTGTGCTCCCTGCAGGCAGCTGAGCTGACGTACAGCGGCAGGGAAGACTTCCTCTCCGGCTCCTCCTGACGACAAATACAGACAGAGTCACTTCTCTAGATCCTAGACACAGCCTGTTTTCTACAATAAGCATTGGCTGAAAATGCGTGGAAACACATGGAAGCAGGAAAAACACAGTAGCAGGGTAACAGTTGTCCCACAAAAGTACAGTCCCATCTGAAACATATATTTTAGACTGTTGGAAAACTAAACCTAAACATCTAATTTGTGTTTTTGTTGGCCTGCCATCATGTTATCTATGTTAACTTCAACATATTGGCCTGTAACTAGCAAAATTGGCCATGTGTATCTCTGACATGGTGTTCAAATCTAGGTTACAGAGCTATGATATGCCTAGCTTTAATTTAAAAACATAAAATATCTTATTAGACTATGATAAACCAGTACTAGATGGTGCTTTTTCTCTTGATTTGTTAGATGATCATAGTAACACATTGTGACTTTTACAATATGGGAAAAAGTTGACTCAGAGAGACCAATGCAAATAAAATACATGCAGTTAAGTTGCTAAAGCAGAGTTTTTACAGCAGTGTAACAAATAAAACCCAAACTGAACATTAGGTCATTCTGCTTATGTTCTCAGTTTATATTCTGCTTGGCCTCTTATAGGGAGTGGACGCCCATGTTACTGCGGTCTGTCGACTTCAGAGGAGAATTCATCATGGTCAGCGTCAAATTTAACATCATCCACAGACTCAGACACACAATGCTTTATTCAGTGTGACCTCACAGGTTTTCTGCTCTTGCTGGGAATTTGTGTCTGCACAAAAGTAGGGAGTACCACACAGACATATTCAGACACACACACACTACCTTCTTGACAGTAGTCTCGTCCAGTGAGTTGTCTTTGTAGATCTTCTGTTTCTGTCTGGCCACAGAGATCCAGCTGGGGGAATCAGATCCAGAAGCACCACGACCTGCTGCTGGGTCTGAAACACAGTACACATGGTGTTACAGTGGTGGTTGGTGGGGATCTCTCAGCATGCGAGAACCTGGTGTGTGTGTTTGTTTGTGTGTGTATACATACCTGGGGTGCGCTTGGTTTTCACTCCACTGTCTCCTTGTAGCTCTGGTTTCCTAGGAAGGGCGGGCTTGTTGCTGATTGGCTGACTTATGGAAGGCTTAACACTGATTGGCTGTGGTGGGTCAACCTTGCTGCCGGTTGGTTGGGCTGGCGGCTCGGGGGCGGGCTGAATGAGAGTAAATGAAATAATTGATAAATAAAAACTTCACAGTCCCTAATGGTGAATATTCCGCATAAAATAAAAAGTGAAACTTCAAAACACGAGACATCCAATCAGCAAGACAATAAGAACAGTAAGAACAAAGTCAGGGTCGTAACCTCTGTGTTTTCCTCCTCGGAGCCGTAGCGGTGCAGAACTGCCGTCTTCCTCAGCCGAACTCCAAACGGGTTTTCTGGGTTCCCCTCCACTAGAACAGGGCTCTCTGGAGAGGGGAGGGCGGGAGAAGTTGTCACACTGGTCTGTGGTTCAACTTTTATAAAGTCAAACTGGGGTTTTGTTAAGTTTAGTTTAACTCAAACAACAAGTTAACCTCATTTGACTTAGATTTGATTGACTTTTCAATGACTTTCAAGGTCTGGTTTTGTAAAAATCAAGGACTCAAATGTGGCATCTTTTGGGGTAAGAAAGACAAATCATTGAGGCCAAATCAAGAAATCCTGGTGAAATCCTTCATTTAAAAATCTCCATCACAAAGTTTTCATGACTATCATTAACCAATGATCACATAAAGCGTCCTTACCTTCTCCGGTTGCTGCAGTCGAGGTCTGGGCCTTTGCAGTGATACTTCCTGCACTCCTAGGTCTGCCGGGGCTCAACACCACTTCGGCCTTGACCGAGCTCGCCGGCTCTGCTTTCGCTAACGGCTCTTTCTTCGCCTCCACCTCCACCTCCGCCTCCACACCTCCAGAGGAAGTCGAAGAGGAAACGGAGGAGGCGCAGGGCGGTGGGGAGGAGGGAGAAGCGGGAGCAACAGGCTCTTTGGGGCTCTCACCTCCTGTAGAGAGCGACCGCTGCCAGGCGGGGGCAATGGTGAACCGGACTTTGCTCGGATCTGAACCGCCGGACGGCTGCAGGACCGCTTCTTCTGTGGCGGCGGCAGGAGGATTAGAAGCTGGCTGAGCTTCCTCTTCTTCTGCGGTGGCTGCTGCATTAGAGGACTCTTTTCCTAGCTCTTCTTCTTCCATGGCATCTGCTGGTTCTTCACCTGCGGGCGACTGCCTTCCCGTATCTTGCTCTGCGGTCACTGCGGCAGGAGAAGATGACTCGTTGACTTCTTCGCTGGTATCTGCTCCACTGAGGGACTGTTGGAGTGGAGACGTGGCTTTCTCCGAACTGGGAGAGACTAGATTTATATGGAGAGTGGTAGTAGTGCTGGGTGTAGTGGGAATGCTGGTCTCACTGTCATCCTGTGTTTGAGTCTCAGAAAAGCCCTTTGACTCCGGAAGAGAGAGAGAAGAAGGCCTAAAGGAGACAGCGACTTGTTCTTTGACTGTTTGATCTTGTTGGCCTACGTCTCTTTGGTCTTCCTCTGGGTGGTTCATGTCCAGATCGGATATCTCTATACCCACTTGTTCCTCGTCTACTTGGACTATTTCCACCGCTTCTTGATCACCGTCCTTTTGGTCCGCATCTGGTTGGTTTCCTTCAAAGTCTTCCTCTTGGTCCGATTTTTTGCCGATCTCTACGCCTTCCTCTGGTCTCTCTTCTCCATCGTCCCTCTCATCTACAGAGCTTTGGCTAAAAGCTGCTTGGCCCTCCGGTGTGTTCGTGAAGATTCGGTCACACGGCTCAGCAGGGATCTGGTCTTGGTCTGCGCATTCTGGGGTGAAGACTTGGTCCTCTCCAAGCATGGCATCAAGCCCTTCATCTGCCTCCTGCACTGGCACGTCAGTTCCAACCATTCCACCTGTTGCATCAAGAACCGTAATCTCTCCTACGTCATCGTCTTCCTCCTCTTCCACTGCCTCCTCCGCCTCCTCTACTCTCTCTTTCTCCTCCCTCTTCTCCTCCTCCTCTTCTCTCTTCTCCCGCCCCTCCTCCTCCACCTCCGGCTCCTTCTCCAGCTCTATAGCCTCCTCCTCTCCCTCGCTCTCTCCTTCTTCTCCTTCCTCCTCCTCCTCCTCCTCCTCCTGTTTGGCACTCTTGCTCACAGGCAGATCATTTTCGTCGTCTTTGGCGCAGCATTCAGGTTTGACCTCCTGTACCTCATCTTTCTCTCCCTCCTCTTCTTGCTGGAAGAGAAGAGGAGAAAGGAGATTTGAAATGTGTAGACACAGTGCTTCGCACATAAAAACGAAGATTAATTATTTAATTATCCTTAAAACTACTGCAATTATGAATAAACAATACATACACCATGTTGTCTGAATCGTTCCACCACTACTTCTTCTTCTTCTTCTTCTTCTTCTTCCTCCTTATCCTCTTCTTCTACATTTTCATCTTCCTCTTCTTTTTCAACAGCTGGACAGGAAGAGGCGGTCCCACTTCGAGGGACAACTTCCTCTTCCTGGGTGGGTTGACCCAAGAGGGGGGGCAAGGAGCCAGAGGGAGGGGCCTGATGACTGACAGGCTCATCCACCTCTGCCTCTTCCTCCTTCACCTCCTCCCCTTCTTCAATCTCCCCCTCTCCTGTGTCCTTCTCTTCCACCTCCCTTGCATCCTCCACCTCTGCCTCGCTCTCCTTTGCCCCCTCCTCCTCCTCGCCCTTCATCTCCAGGACAACGCTGTCAGTGTCCAGGCCCAGTGAGTGAGAGGTGAGCGGAGTCTTCAAGGAGCTCAGCACCTCCTGTAGGAAGGAACTCTCCTCCTCTCCGTCCTCCCCTCCAATGTTACTCAGGACGCCGTCTTCTTCTTCTTCTGCTCCCAGTGCAAAGTCAGTTTCAACCCCGTTCTCTTCCATTCCATAGGCGATGCCTGAAGGGTCCAGCAGATACTCTCTCTGGCCAGCAGGGGGCTCTGGAGTGGACCTAGGAGCAAAAAAAGACGGGTCAAACAGCTAGGAGCAGAAAACAAGGAAGACAAGTCCAACTGCTAGGAAGAGAAAACTAGGAGGGGACAGACGGGAGATGTGTTGCCACTTAACACATTAATGCATATAATTGTGCTGAAAAATTACACAATATAAGTTAAAAAGGGGACAAAACAGCCTGTGCTCATGTCAACACAACACCTAACACAGCTCAACATTAAGTGCTCCTCCAGTGGATCACCTCTGTCTGCCCAGAGACGAGGCTCTAGAGCTGGGCTTGGAGGAGGCCAGGGGCTGGGCGTCTGGGCCTTCCTCCTCAGAGACACATCGCTCCAGAGGAGAGGAAGCCTCCGGGCCGTGAGAAACATCCTGTCCTGCTTCCAACTCATCCTCTCCCTCCTCCTCCTCCTCCTCCTCCTCCTTATCTCTCAACAGGGATTGTTTGGAATGCTGCGGTCCGTCTGCCTCCTCCTCCTCGTCCTCCTCCTCACCTTCCTCCTCCTTTGGTTTCAGCTGATCACCGCTCACTTCTGGAACACAGAGAGGCAAAAAGCGTGTCAGAGCTTGGCATGACAAGACGTAATGGCAAGGCACTGAGTCTTGAAGTGAAAAGGAAAATACGGTAGAGTAGAATACAGTAGAGTAAGACAGAGTGCTGACCTCCCGTCTCCTGCTCCTCGCTCTCCTCTGAAGCTTCAGGTATGGAAGTGCTCAGCCTCTCCTCCACCACAGAGTCCCCTTCTGTACTGAAGTCCAACCTCTACATGGATAGAAGACAGGGTTCAAATCAAAGCTCTGAACCCATTCTGTGTGTTCGTGATGGTGTGAAAGAAATAGATTTGATAAAATTTTAATGATCCTCGTGGGGAAATTGAATCGTTGGAGCAGCGACCTTCCATTGTCCTCATGAGGATAGCAGTACAAGAATGTGTGTGTGTGTATACGAGTGTCTTACACTGGCAGGCTTCCTCTTGGTGCAGGCTTTGTGTCTGAGGCCCATCTTGTGTTTGGCAGCGGAGTTATCCAGGCAGCCGAAGGGGCTGGCCGCCTGACTGAAGTCACCTGGAACCGCCACCAGGGGGCTCACCGCTCTGCTGGAGGCAGCACAGGACAACTGGGAGACAGACAAGCACAGAGAAGGAGAGAGTCATGAGTGAATTTCACCTAAGAAAATTAGTATGTACCTAAGATTATGACAAACCAGTAATATTCATTTCAGACCGAACATACAAGTGGATTTTGCATCATACAAACAAACAACATGAGTGCAACCAACTAGTCACTTTAATGTCAGTCATATTTGGTGTAGCTGTACTTATCAAAAGGGGAAAAATCTGCCTTAAAGCAGAATTCACATGATCTGGGATGTTCAATACATGTGAATAAAGTTGAACGCCTAATCCAAAGAAGCAAGACTCAAATCTGCGATGCAATCAAGAGACACTTTCTGGGGGAGCTCCATTGACAAAAACTGGGACTTGTGCACCCATGTCCTGGGGAAATTGTATCCGCATGTCATTGTATCCACACAGTCTGTCCCCCATTCATTGCCAATGGAACGGCTCCAGATGAAGCTGGAGACGTCACAGACTCTTCTGTGCTCTCTGTCTCGTTCCCAGCCAAAGATCATGGGAGAGAGAGCGGCACGTTGTTTATGTTAAAAGGTGGATTTTCACTTCGACAGCTAAGGAAATGGGGCTAGAACAGGGGGGAGACAGAGAGAGAGAGAGAGAGAGCGAGAGGGGGAGAGAGGGTCCAGCTGTATAAACACAAGCAGTTCTTATCTGCTGTCCCACCTCTCGCTCTGTCATCACCAGAGAAATATCCCTCCTTCTGCTCTGTCTGTCTCTCTCTCCTTAACTCTCTTCCTCCCTCTCTCTTCCTCCTTCTCTCTTTCTTTCTCCTTCCCTGACACAGATTTACACTTAGATTTGGTTTCAGGATGGAAGAGAGGAGTTATTGCTCTTCCCATCCATCCATCTATCCATGACAACAAACTAAAAAGAGTCCAGCTGATTCACAATTTCCCCTTGCAACACACACTTGGACCGCCTTGAAGGAGTACAATGACTTTTTTTTTTTTGGTAACTAAGCTCTTTGATCCACTTCCCATTGTGTGACTTTGTGTGTCCAGTATATTTATTTAGTTCACTACATTGCATGCTAACACTTTAGTACTTTAGTACACTGTCTAGTGGCTGGTAAAAAGTAGCTTTGCATCATTTACCAAACAAATCTGTGTATTCATTTAAACTAGGACAATATCCAGACACTCCCACACATGCATACACACACACACACACACACAGACACACACACACACAGTGGGACTCATACCTGGACTGACAGAACATTTGCCGTTTGAAGGAACGGCATTTAAAAACTCCAATATGATCACAGTTCTTCCTTGTTACATCTAGTTTAATTTATGGAGTTTTCTGGTCTGCGTGTATGTGTGTGTGTGCCTGTGTGTGTGTGTGTGTGTGTCGGGCCTTGACAGATTCAGAGTGCTGTAACTACAAGCAGACAGACATACTGACTGCCAGCAAAACCAATGGAATGTACTCTGCTGAGCACACAAACACACACGCACACACACACACACACACACACGCATATACAGTAGGTCAGTGGAATGACATGTGCACCGTTATGGCCAGAGAGAGGGAGAGAGATTGATAAAGAGAGCGAGAGAAAAGCGAGATACAGAGAAAGAGGTCAAGCAACAGACTTCCTTTTAAGGTTTGAAGAGCAGCTTCAGGGTTGGTTACGGCCACACCCACACCCACACACACACACACACACACACACACACACACAGCCTGAGGACCAGCTGCAGGCATCACACAGCACATGACAACTATTTACTGTGCTACAAATGTGTGTGTTTGTGAGTATACTGTATGTAACGGAGCTGGAGAAGATAGTTAATGAAAGAAAGACAGACAGAAAGAAAGATATAAATTGACTGAAATGGATTCGCATGATGCACCAGGAAGTATCCCTTCTATCCATTTTTATTCTATGGGAAGAACAGAAGTGTGTTGCTTTGCAGGCACGCTGATAAATAGACACTGCATAATGATGCCACAGTGATGGTGAATATAAATCTGTCTCCTCAATTCGAAGAATGTGTTTTACTGAGAAAATCCACTGTAGAACAGAATTAAAATGTTATTCCTCTCATCTTGGGCATTTCAATCAATATTTGTGAACCCGAACAACTCTTTCCCAAAGCCAGAAATCGAAGAACAAAGCTCTAAACTAGATGTGGTCCAATGGCAAAACCTGGAGTGACACACTGACAGTGCCCAGGGTGATTTTACACTGATATGGGCACATTGTGAGGCTCAGATCTATTAGCGCTACAGTGCAATGAAGCTCATTTAGGACATAAAAGCTCAAACGACCATGCTGCGACTCCATAATGTGATTGTAACTCAGAAGTCACCGCCGTCCTCCTGGGCCGCATTCCAGCGTGTGGAATGCACTTTAAAAAGGGATAATTCAGGTTTTTGTATGCGTGTCTTTGTAGTCGGCCGTTTGTGGTCCTTTTCATTTGGGGAAAGGAATGGCCAAAACCCTTCTGAAATTGCTAAAACGGCACTATCATTAAATGCTCATTTCTCATACTTTGCTGAGTGCGCTTTCAGCCCACAGTGAGGTTAAAGGAACGGTTGAGGTTTTGGAGAAACCTGTCTTATCACGAATTGGCCTTTCTGTCCATGGGAAAAGTACTTATTTCAGGGCTTTGTTGTGACAGGCAGCGTTGTTAGCAGGCAGATTGGCAATTTGTTAGCAATTCACATGCTGAAAACCCATCTCCGAATAAGAAAGCACACCAGACAGGCTGCTTAAAACAAGACCTACGCGATTAAGTAAAGTCGATTTGATTGAGTCTTTTCTCAATAAGTCATACTTGAGGTGATTAACAGCATTAAAGGGGCATTAAGTAATCGATGACATTTACTGACCTCTATTGGTGACTTGTAGGAATTACACATACAGCAGGTCAGGAGAACGACACGTACGTCATAACAATTAGATGATACAGAGAGAGAGAGAGAGAGAGAGAGAGAGAGAGAGAGAGAGAGAGAGAGAGAGAGAGAGAGAGAGAGAGAGAGAGAGAGAGAGAGAGAGAGAGAGAAAGAAAGAACATGAGAAAGACAGAATGAGAACCAGAGAGAGAACAAGAAATGGGGAAAGACAGAGATTGATGCAAACTGAGAGAAAGAGCATAAGACACAGACAGAGGACAAGCAGCCATGAAGAAGAATGAAGGGCTGTTATGGAGGACTAAAGATGCGTCTCAGTGATTAGATTTGATCATGAGATGTTTGTAATGTAGCAGTCACATGAGGGGAAATTTCACAATCACACCAAACACACGTACACACTCGCCCAGTCTGAAAGTCAGGACTCGCATAAATCAAGTATCTTACCACTGAGCCTACTTTCAGTTAGAGTCAACACTTTTAAATGGCCGTTTGGCTGGTAGATTAAAATGACAGGTAATCCCCTCACACTGCACTTGCTATATACATATACTGTATACATACATACATGACTGAGTGTGTGTGTGTGTGTGTGTTTACCTGGTCCTCATCACTGTCTGTTCCCTCCAGACTGAGAGAGCTTCTCTGTGCCTGATTCTGAGAGAGGGGAAGAAGAGAAGAAGAAGGAAAGAAGATAAGATAACGACTTTCTCAACTTTTCAGTATCCATCATCCTTAGACAGCGCTGTCTGTGTGTGTGAGTGTGTGTCGTACCAGTACTGTGTGAAGCGTAGAGTATTCGGGCGGGCTGCAGGGCAGACCGTCGTCCTCCGACATGGTTCCGGCATCTTCCATCCTCTTCACACACATCAGGGAGGGGGGAGAGCCCAGCCGGATGGCCTGCTTCAGCTGCAGCTGGAGGAAAAATAAGATTAAGTCAGCAGGGTCAAAACATCCCAACAAGAATAAAAACGTAGAAACATAGACACGTTTCTGGGTCTAAATTAGGAAAAGAAGGATTTTTAGGGGGCTGGGTGTGTGTGTACAGGCACTCAGAGATGGATGGAGCCCAATCTGAAGGTCTGTTTGATATACTAGAGCTGTAAGAAAGGTAACAAAGGTGTGTTTGAGCATTCATTTCTGTGTACCAACTACTTCGGTACAGAAATCCTCACTGGTATATAGTATGATTAACAGAAAACGACTTGTGGGGACAGTCAGCTGGCACTCATGAGAGAAAATGTTTATTTTAGGCCTGGTGTGGTTGCGTATGTGTGTGTGTGTGTGTGTATATATGTGTGTGTGTTTGTGTGTTGCACAGTAGGTATCACAGAAACTCAAACTAACGGACTTGTTATCGGCCTGTTATGTGCTGCCCTGTAACAGTCGCTCAAGGACTCATTTACCCAGCAAGGTGCAGAGCAAACACTGGACAATGCAGCTTTTCATCAGCCGAGGCTCAAGACGGGAACACACCAAGTGCTTGATAGAAAGAGATTGGCCACTGCAGGTTTAAGTGTCAGCCCTGTTGACTTTATAATAGCGAGAAACGGAGAGGAGCTCCAACTTGGTAGCGGCAGGAAGGCGTTCTCACCATTGCTAACAATGCTAAGAAGCCCAACTTTCCCTTACCTCAAACTCAGTCTGTCGTCACATATTTTGAGTTTCAATATAGCCTATATGTTAGATATATCAGTTGTCACTGACATATCTTTTTGTTTCTGTTGTCAGATAACTGCACAAATGTAAATGGTCAAAAAATCCCAATAGGCCAGGAATTATGTTACATAGCTGTGAAGTCAAAGACCAAACGATAGCTAGCAAGGTAACGTTCGCGTCCGGCAATATTCTGTGCCTTTTTATCTCCTTCTTCAGCCAGTTTTGAAAATGGCAAAGGAAATATATGCTTACGAACATGCAACCAGCCTTCATCAGCTAGTTTTTCGTTGAGTGAATTCCTTGCTACAATATATACATACATATATAGCTAAGCCGTTTGGTGTGTCATATTTATTCAGTATGTATTTAAGCTAGCAGACATGCTGGCATCAGTACCAGGTAAGCAGTTGCCAAGAAAGTGGCAAGGGACTATCTTTCTGAAAGCCAGCAGCGTTCAATGTACACACTCTGGAGAAGATACATAAACAGCACTAACTTTTTTTTTATCTTTGGCAAATGGCCATAGTATAAGCGTTACAATGTACTGTGAGGTTACAATGTACTGCAATGTACTTGCATTGTGCATTACTGTATCTTTTTATATAACCACACACCTTGATATGTATTACTGCTTACATAATGGGTCTAAATGCGGCTCTGGAACAACCTTCCTCTGTCTATCAAACAGGCCTCTGTCCAGCTCAGGATTAAGGCCAGGAAGTAGCTATCAGATGGTGTTCCTCAGTAAATTACATTTACAACAAATCATGGTGCAAGGTTTTGCATATCAGTGTATTCTCTTATTTTGTAAAGTTGTATCGCTAATTGTGCAGTGTTCTACTTCTTACCTGTGAAAAATGCTTTATAAGCGTGCAGTCTGAGTCTCTTGCCATTCATTTTGAACCTGCTGTTATGACATTTGTTCCATCTGCCTGACTGCCTATGTGCATGTCTGCCTGGCAAGTCTTTCTACTTACCTAGTCTTTTTGTGTTTCAGTCTGCCTGTCCTCCTATCTGTGTGTGTGTGTGTGTCTGTCTGTGTGTCTGTCTGTGTGTCTATCTGTGTTTCTACCTCTATATCTGTCTATATTTCTATTTGGAAACCTTCCTGTGTGCGTCTCTGTCTTCCTACCCTTCTCTCTGTCTTCCTGTCCTCTCTGCCTGCCATGCTCAATAAACCCACAGGCACGAGCGCGCACTCTTTTTCTTTCTGTTTTTCAGCTAGGGGAGAAAGTTATCCATGTTGACAAATCCCCTTAAGATGCTGCTTAACTCTCACTCCCCTGTAGGTAGCTTAGTGCCGAGTCAAACAGTTTTAAGCAGAGGTCAGTCTGTCCGTCTGAGTCTCAATGTCTTCCCGTTTTAGCCCGTTATTGTGACAGACGTTTGTCCCGTCTGTCTGCTTTTTTTTTTTTTCTTGTCATCCAATTTTATCATTCTGACTTTGACGGACGGGTCAGTTTTAGCATCTCCTCATGATCCACATCAGGTCTGCTTGTCTGGCTTGTCTGTCACACACACACACACACACACTTTCCATTCTCACAAAAACTACCATACAAATGATTATAGTTGCCATTTTATTTTGTATATCTCTGCAACCTGAGTAGTTAGCAGCTCGTATCCCTGAGGCTTCATCATCAGACTCACTAAATATACCCCAGATCAGCTGGTGCCGCTCCGTCTCTCTCTGTCAACTCCATTACTGATAAACACTGGTTATGACAGCTGATAGCAGCACAGGGTCATAGGCATTAAAACACATTAGTTATGTGACGTAAAGTAGCACTCCAGAGGAATTCAATGTGTAAAAGTATGTATATTTGTATGTGTATTTGTGTGTGTGTGTGTGTGTGTGTGTGTACCTGTAGTGATTTGACTTTCCCATGAATGCTGTCCTGGGATGCCCCCAAAGCCTCGTTGGCCTCCGACGAATCGGAGACGAAGACAGAGTCATGTGACAAGGCCTTGCTGCCCAGGCTGACCTTTGACCTTTGGGAGACGGGAAGAGGAACAAACAAAACATTGATGAAATTACATTTAAAAAAAAAAAGAAAAATGAAACATCATGACTTTAAATCTGATTCATGAGCCTTGTGTCATCTCTCTTTCTCTCTTTTTCCACTGAATACTGTCTAACATTCATTTAAACTAAATGGATATTTCTTTCTTTTCCTATTATCCGCCGTTTCCTGACAGTTTTTTGTATCCCCAGACGAATTAGAGCCAATGTTCGCTATCACTCCCACTGCAAAATGGGAGCAGATGTGTCCTGTGACATTTGGGGAGAGCGAAGTGTCGACAGGGCAGGAAGGGGCACAGCTTACTAAAACAAAAGGAAATAAGGACTGTCCCGCTGGAAGTGACATTCCACTACTGAAAACAGAACACAGGAAGCCAGGAGTCTTCGCTGAGGTGAGTGTGGGGGAACAGGAGATGGATGTGAAACCCTTCTCTTCCTTTATAAATTATCTTTGTCCCTTTCACAAAAGATATTTATCTAAGCGGACAGAGGAACTCCGCTTGTTATGGGATTAGAATCGTAGAGCAGCATTTTTTTTTTAACTGATTGGAGAGGGAGCCAAAGCTGGGTTGCATGAAAATGAAAATGGATCCAAAAATTCATTTTAAGTAATTGCCATCTACTCTGTTATCTTGCCAAAGCCCTTGAAAATCCCTATGATGTAAGGGAGGCTGAAGGGTGCAAGGATATCACCATAGACACAAGGCAACACTGATATCAGCATTTCCCCTATCACTGAGTAGCCTAAAGGAGCTGCCAACCCAATAGTCTGGTTTCAATGGAGAGTTTTAGTGTCCCATGATGGTCTAAATGCCGTTTCAGAGGCGTTTACATCCTTACATGAATAAAATTCTGGGTGAAACACTGATTGAGACTGGCATAAAGGCACATAAAGACTATAAAATCAAGGGTTAGGGTTAGTAAAATTCTTTTGAAAACGCAAAGCCCCAGAATGAAAAATTTAAAGATATTGTCACGAAGGGAAACAGATTTGAAAAAGACCAAGCATACACATCACCAATGATGCAAACTGAGAAGTACATCAAAATACATTTCAATTCTGAGGTAGTTGGAACAAGTAGGTCCATTAAATTAGATGTATGTAAATGTAATGAAGTTGCAGAAGGACTTCTTGGAAATGGGTTTCAGTCCCATCGACTTGCACTAGTGTATTTGCATATGTGAGTGCATGTGTTTGAATAAGTGTGTATGTGTACGTGCATGTGCGTGTGAGTGTGTGAGATCTTACCCCGATCCCTTCTCTGATCGCGTGAGCGTGTTCTCTGGTGTTTTGTTGACATTGTCGCTCGATTGGCTGCCTTTAAGCCCCGCCTCTCCCCCGGAGGCCGACGGCTCCTTTCTCTTCTTCCTGGCGAAGAACTTTTTAAATGTCTGGAACTTGGACTTCTTCTTTCCTGAGAACACAGAAAAGAGAAAGAGAAAATATCATTCGGTTAGCGCTCCTCACTTCGACTGATTCCTTGACGATCAAACACTACAGTGAAATTTGCGTTTCCCTGCGAGCACTACAGTGTAGCATTACAACTAATTTCATAGTGATATATTAATGAGAAAATTATACACACAGCATCTTTAAACATTGCCCTCATGTGAACTATAGTTTGAGCAATTAGCCCTGTGTTGACTGTAAAGGCCCAGGTAGGCAGCCTAGTAAAAACCACACACAGCCTGGTGTGCACACACACACACACACACACACACACACACACACACAGGCTTGTAAAAACCACCCCCAGTGAGTCCGTGTCCATTAGCACCACAGTGGAAAAACTCAACAACTCTTTTATAACTCCTTAAACAGCTACAGACTGCTTTCCACTGCTTTCAGTCAGCAAGGCTCTCGTCCAGAACTCTGCGTTAAATGCCCACTGGACTTTTCTCAGTCGCCACATTCAATTCTCTGTTGACTCAAATTTTCAGCATAAAGAAAAGTGCTTGCCCTTTCATGCGTATGCCAACATTAGAGGGCTGGACTTCGGCTCTTAAATCATGGCAAAGTACTCACTGGTAGAGACTGCAGCAGCGCCAACACACTGCATCTATCCTGTATCCACACTACTATTTTTCTAAACAATTTCTCTCACAGGGTGGAGGCAATAGTGTAGCAGCAGGGCAGCAAGCATGCAAAACTCCAACATAGACAGAAATTGGAGACACTCAACACAGACAGACATTCTCAACATTATATTAGCGACTTTGGAACTGTCACAAGTGGAGATATAATCTATCATTTGTCTCTAAAATACCATCAAAACACAAATTATGCTCTCTGTTAAGGAAACATGGGGAATGAGATTTTAACAATTTGACAGCAAGCATAACAGAGCACCATGCATCCCTGGGAGTAAAACAAGATGTGTAACAAGGACCATTTAAAGCCTAGGGATGAGGTCAGGACACAAACAATGAGGAAATACTAGGAAGGGGAGCAGTGAAAAATAACAAAGCAAAACAAAACAACCCTGATATAACAATGTTAAGAATTCACATCCCCGGGCCATAAAAACAGTTCAGTAGGGGGAAAAAAAAAAATGACAACACGGTCTTTTTATACCGACTGTGTCATTTTCGTCTTTCCCCCTGTAGGGAATCCTTGAGCATTCCTTCCTTTAACTAAAAATACTCCCTGTCTGGCACTTTTTGTTTTGGAGCGGAATCATGGAGCTGAAAAAATGTCTGGAATCTAAAGTTGGCGCTGGGGCAGAGATGCCTACACTTACTGGCTCATTTGCTCCCATTTAAAGGAGCACGTCACCAAAGATGTAAATTTTATTGTCTACCAAACTCTAACATGGAGCGCAAAGCCAGCATGTCCAGCATTCTGGACAAGTCTGGACAAGTCACAGATAGAAGACAATTAGATATCATGATTGTCGTTTTTGGACCAAACTCTTCATTCTTGTGAAGAAACGGTGGACCTACATTCTCCTCTCCTTTGTTTGGACTGCAATTACACCAAAACTACATGTGGAATCTACCCTTGGTCCCTACTGTACATCAGTGTTTCCTCTACTGTTGGACTTGAGGAGCCGCTGACCAAGAATCTCATCTATTTTGGGTTCAGTGGAGAGTTCGGTGACGCTTCAGAAGCCTTTCTACACTGCCAAGAAGGAAAATCAGGGGGAAACACCGGCCACCACTACCATTCATTGGCTTCAATATCGAGCTATTTTAGGGACAATGCAGCATTAAGCTAAAGGTCTCCACTCTCTGGGTGTTTATAAAGGCTGTGCTTCAATGAAAGGTCAGGGTAAATCTATGGTTATTGTAGACCTAACATTAGAAATACACTTGATAATCTCCCAATAGACATTCATTCCATCACACACACACACACACACATAGTGTAAGGTCAATATTAGGGTGAACTGACCTCGGCTGAAACAATGAGAAGATGGTGACCTTCGACAGGGAAACAATGGAGCGGACTGAGAGAGAAAAAGAGGAGGAGGAGAAGGTGGAAGACGATAAAAAAGGAGGAGGAGAGGGGGACTTCAGCGATGTAAATAGGCTCGGGACACGGCATTCTACACTCAGCTCAAGGAAGGAAAGGTGGAACGAGGAATGATGAGGAGAAAGCAAGATGAGGAAAAGGAGGGTAGGTGGGAGATGGTGAGAAGAAGAGGAGGAAGATGAAGGGCAGGGCAGACAATGAAGAGGAGGAAGAGGGCCTGTGGCATACTGCTACTCTTATTGTTTTGAATATTATGGCAATAAAGAGAATGCATTATAGTGTCCATTTAAAAGATAGGATAAAGAGAGAGAAGAAGAATGAAGATAAGAAGGGACCAGTGTACAAGGCACGAGGTATATTTTCTATATAAAGACTCCAATCCCTCTCTAGGCTATAGTACACACTGCCGATCCAATTAAAATGCAGCACAGCCCATCACACACCAATCAGAGATTAGCTGTCTGTCTGGCACAAGACTGGAAGACTCCATGATGTCTGGAGTCCAGTCTGACTCCCAGCTCTCCCATGGGAGTCAAACGAATCCGACTTGAATAACTGAAGACACACAAATGATCCATTTCCTTATCCACTGAATATGATCTAGCAACATCTTATAGATCATAGACTTCCATTTAAATGTCAGAACTGTGGGTTCATTAAAGAAAATTCCAACTTTCCCGGCCTTATTTAGCAAAAAACACTGACGATTGTTAATACTCACTGCAGCTTCACCCACACTTCTTCCTTCACAGACCTCTCTCTGACCTTCTTCCTGGTTCCCATCACAGCAACAGCATATACACCATCCACGAGTGTCTGTGTGTGTGTGTGTGTGTGTGTGTGTATGAGTGAGAGATGATGATAGCTTTGTCTGCTCCTTCATTTCCTGCCAACAGCAGTAAGGAGATCTGGATCGTTAAGCCTGGCCTGATCTTCTCTGCTGTGTGTGTGTGTGTGTGTGTGTGTGAATCTCATGGGGGATATGTTGTAGACGCCTGTGTAGTACCATAACCCCCTGATTCTCTACCTTCTTCCTCCCAGGTAGAAACTACAAGTTCTAGATTTAAAGATTTGTATGTCACCCGTTTTATCAGCCTAAATCAGAAAGTGGGGCTGCAACACGGTGTCCCACCCCCTGCCCCCTTAATTGAGATGCCATGCATTTGCTCTATTTACCCAAATGAAATCAGGTATGTACCATAGGAAGTGACAAACTGAAACATAAAGTGAAATCCAAACTGTCTCCTAAACAGCAGTGAGCAGCGCTCTGTGCAGAGAAAGCTGGACTCACCAACATTAGATCTTTTGTCTTTCTCATCCCTTTGGTATAAAGCATCACAGACCAGATTTTATCATGATAGGCTATTTGAGAAAATGTAATAAATTCATCATATTGTCATATATCATATTGTCTGTTGAGGAGCAGCAAAAACTAGAGCAAAGCCTGCACAGTTTTATACTTGTTTGATGTCTAGTTTGTAGGCAAAACATTTCCAAATGACGTTAGATGGCACATATGATGCAAATAAAAAGTTTTCGCATTCACGCTCAAATACTGACTCGCCTATCTATTATAATGGGATCTACCCATGGGACTGATAATGCCAGCTAATAATTTTGTCTTGGCTATTCATTCCTCCCAACAAGCTGCATGAGATCCATTTCACCTTTACAAGGATGAATGAACTGCACACTGTACACTCTGTGGCTGTGATTGGTCACAGCATTCATTATGAATAGCTGAGGAATGTAAATGGGAGCGCTTGATTCGGTACGGCGGATATTCTAAATGAAATTAAAGAAAAATCAAAGGTTTCAGTGTCGCTGAATTATACAGTTTATAATAATGGAAACTAAAACCGATATGCAATGCCATGAAAAGACATTTTTCAATAATGTCTCACTCAGCGCATAAATTACCTCATAAACTTTCAATTCAATTCATGTGACATCGGTGAAGAAAGGCATTCTGGATATCATACTCATCATTACATCAGCTGACATTCCATCAAATATTCACTGAGCAGCCAATCAAATCGTTACCTGAGCATTCTTCCACGACCTCAGCAGGCTCCTGATTGGCCATCACATCCGGAGGTCCCGATGCCATAGCAGCACTCTCACTGCTGTAAGAGAGAGAGACAGCAACTGATGAGCATAATGGTTCTCCTTTAAAACAAAGAAGGCAATTTAATGATCAATATAGATGACTAATAACCCAGAGAGAAACATCTAGGGGACTAGGTTGATTTTGGCTGTCTGCACAACACAACAGCACACTGATAAATCTCATGATGCGAACAATGAATCAGGTCAAGATGACGCAGGACACTTTAAATAAAAACATGTGCTTTTATTTACATATGCAACATTAAGAAACCAATAAAGCATAACTGACTTTCATTTCAGGAGAGCTGGTCCCATGTCAGCTCAATGATTTGATTACTTCCAAATAAAAAAACTTCAACACAGCTTTCATCCTCAACCTTGATCAATCAATCCACTTAGCGCATCTTCTTGATAAAAGACAATACAACCAACCAAAAAAGAATCCAATAACCACCAAAACAGGGATCAAACAGGAACAGACATGGAACCTAAGACACAGAACCTTTGTATTTTCCTTACCCCACTGATCTTTCCTTCATCAATAGCTTAACACAATAAAATCTGATCAATTCAGTCACTGTGAAGCGACACTGTATATCAATGGTTGATACAATGTAACAATACACCATTGTTCTTGTTTTACTCACTGTCGGCCCAATGCTCTGATAAATCACTCTCTACCGATCCGTCTCAGATGCGGTCCCACTTGCCATTCTGATGAGATGTTTCATTTCTGATCACATACATCCAATGTTAGGAAATCCTGGTCTCTAGGCCGGAAAATGTCCATTACGTGTCTCCTGTGGCTGTATTTATTTGAATCAGTCACTCTTCCTCTCTGTCTCCTGACATTGCTCATACGCCAGCCCCACCAGCTAGCAATGTGATCAGGCTCATTGGATTACAGTGCGATTAAAGTCCAATTTGGGAGTGTCTGGCCTGCTGGTGAACGTGTGCTGGCATGGCTGGATGGTAAAAATTGAAATTAAAAATGAGAGGTGTTATTGCAGCATCCGGCATATGCTATACACACACACACATTCAAATGCACAGCGTGGCACTGAATACGTGCTTTGTACGTCTTAAACACTTGAGATGCGCTCCAGTTTGCTCTTTGAACTTCTGTTCCTCTCCCGATGGTTATGTTAGACTTGATAATCCAAACAGTCTCACCGGAGGCATCTCAAATATGTTTCCAGTGTTCTGCTCTGCTGTGGCACCCGCTGCCGTCAAACCGCTGGTATGCCTTCTGCTGATGTCAGAGAACTGTAATCTTATTCTCTCATGTTTTTCTGCTCTCTCTCTCTCTCTCTCTCTCTCTCTCTCTCTCTCTCTCTCGTCTTCCACCTACACAAGACTTTCTGACCCAATACAGGCCGGGTTCAAATTGTCAGGATGATCAAAGTCCTCTGAAGTCAGGCATAAAATGACATTACCGACTGATAACTTGTTGTTGCTCTGATGGAGTCCATTGGTTTCTGACCGCTCAGTGAACCTTCACTACAGCAATATCAACTGTCCTTTTGTCTTCAGTTTAATGGGTTATAGCGCCTTGCCATTGTTGTTGAGTGACATCTATAGTGTTCTTTTTATGTAGTAATTTGCTTTGTTATAATGACATTACCCTTGTGTAGTCTAGTGCTAGTCCTGGTTTTCTGACTGGGCCTTAATGGAGTCAGCAGTACAAGTCGTCTCTGTATTATAGTCATGAAATGAAAAATTATGTTTGGTAATTCTCTATATCATAACATACACCTGTGTAACAATAAATGCCCCCAAAAATGACACTTTTTTCTCATATTAAACATCCTATTACTTTCACTATTATGGCGTACCAGTAGGCGTACATAAAAAATCAATAAAAAACCAATAATACCATTACAGATTTTTTTCAATCAGAAATACATTGATTTATGGAAGGAAGACACAGGACTTTGTAACTTCAAGAAAGACACCTAACAATTTATGTATTGCTTGTAGTAGTGCTGTTATTGAGCTTTCTCCAGCAGCCAAGACAGACAGGAAGTCTGAGGTCATGTGAGAGTTCAGTTCCTGCATGCTGAACCAGTTAGCTGGTCTCCCATACTGAACCACCTCTAATTCAGTAAGTTTAAAATTACTCCACATTCTAGTCTGAAATCTAATTAGCTATGCACTGTGTACAATGTTTCATGTACAGTTTGGCAGGATTGCTAAATGGATATTTAGCAATAAAAGGATATTTAGCAATCCCTCCGTCTTGAGTAAAAGAAATATCTTGGAATAATTGGGGGGGGGGGGGGGGGGGGAGAGAAAGCTGAATCCAGATTGACTGCTGGCTTCTGCAGGAACATATATAGTTGTTTAACAATCTGTTTAACAATGTTTGAGCTCTATAGGCACACTCTGTCTCAGGTGCTAAGTTGAGTGGAATCCAATTAATTAAAACATATTTAAGAAGACATTTTTGAAACATTGTGTTACAGGTTTGGGAAATGGAACAAAGGGAATTCAATGTAACAGATATCTTAATTGTTTCCCACTGTATCAAAAGGTTTCATTTTTTCCCACTGTAATCCAGAGGACAAACATGGTCTTAGTGCAGAGAAGCTTTTGATAATACCATATGAAAAATCACTATAATATAATATTGCCATTATATATTACAGCCAGTGTCTTGAATTTATTTATAGTCAAAGTCAAACCACTAAAAATGTGTTGCAAAATGTCAAAAACATGGTTGTCAATTGGAACATAAACTGTTTCTCCTCAATTCCTTTTTGAAGATGCAAGGCTTCTGCAAGACACCGATGCTTTACATGTGTGAACAGGCAGTTTCCATTAAGCGGTTGGAGAGTTTTTTTTGTTTTGTTTTGTTTTTTTTACACAATACTTTATTGTGTTGACTGTGTTTACAGTTGTCGACTTGTCGACTGTGTTTACAGTTAGTTGTGTATTCTGGAAACAGATGGAACATTCCAGAGGCTTCGTCAAGATGCTGAGGGCCTTTCGTCATTATCATTACATAATCCTTAACCAATCACGTCATCGTCCCCTTAACCATCATCAAAGTCACTAGCATCACTGCCATTAACATCATCATCACCTTTCTCTTCATCTCCATCTCCGTCATCATCATCATCATCATCATCTACAGGAGGCACAACTAATTAAAAGTCCGATTTGTGACATTTCGTGATATAATTTCTCCCATAAATTGTACACTAAGATCTAAATAAAAGTAATGTTATGATATTTACAATATGTAAATATTCACATCATTGCATGACATTATGCCATTATGCATTTTGATACTGCTACATTGTACCATAAACACTGCCACACACACATATTGTTGTTCTGTCTATGAGCTGATAGCGCTCAACTGATCCATTTCCTGTGTCTGGTGCTGCAGGAAGATGATACAGCCAAGAGTTCACACACACACGCACACACACACACACACACGCACACACACGTTTCTCAGATACAGAGACACAGACAGAAACAAACACACACATATAAACACAGACATTCATATAGCATGTTCTCTGTGATATCAACTCAGGAGATGATAACTGACATAAACCAGCACCACCACAGGATAATATATAATATCAATGGGGAGGGACAACTGGAGGAAACTGGATACAAAAAACCAGATGAGGTCCAAAGGGTTAAAGGGTTCCTTGACATTTTGAATTTGAAGTACAAAAGAGAAGTTTCCTCTCCAAAATATGAACACCTTGTAAAAAAAACTAAAATTCAAAATGTCATGGTCTAACTGTATCACCAGAACTATTACAGCTGATGCATACCTTAAGTCATGTCAAATTACATTTTCACTTTCAATTCACTGAAAGTGCAATACTGCAATTTGACTTGACTTCAAATATTATTATTATGGATGAGAATCACGGTTAAGGTCAGCAGGTCAGGGGTCAAAGTGACTGACCTGCGCCCAGCGCCAAAGCTGGCTCCCCACGATGGCATCCTCCGCTTCATCTACAGTGTTAAAAGGATGGAGGGATGGAGGGAAGGATGACGGGAGGGACAAACAAAGACAGACAGAAAGAAGGAAAGAAAGAAAGAGAAACAAACATGAAGACAGAGACAGAGAATTATAGATGAGAGGCAGAGTTAGGGAAACATAAATATAGAGAGAGCGGGAGCGAGAGAAAGCAAGGGAAAAGGGAGAGAAAACAGACAAGAGAGGGCCAAGAAGAGAGAGAGAGGGAGGGAAGGGGTCAGAGAGAGGTTGTGGGAAAGAGCGGCGTGAAAGGAAAGAAGAGTCGGTTAGATAAACAGACGAATATTAGAAAGAAGAGACTTAAGGACACAGACCTTTTAGTTGAGAGCAGCATGTGGCATTCGACCAAAGATAGTAAGAAGCTCTTAGGGAGATGATTTCACACACACACACACACACAATAAATAAGCAGGCTTGAAAAACGGAGAACAACACTCCACCCGGAGACAAGGGAAAATGAAGCTATAATAGAGCTTGTACTCACTGATACAATGGGGCTCATATTTTCCAACCATGCAGTTATGAAATGACAGCTTCAGATATTTTTTTTCCACCCTCATTTAAATGTGGAGTGACAAAAAATGGTTAATGAATTACAGATTTTTAAAAACATCATGGGGTTATCAGACAGTTTTGCTAGCCCTGGTAAGATTTCAGACTTTCCAATCAGGCACTGGTTAATAATGTCAATGTCTATCTTTTGTTCATGTAACCTGCATCTGGTTTTTATGTGATGCACGATTAGCCATGCAGCTCATATGACCTCAGTCAAACCACTAGGTCCTATTAGACACACAGCAAAACCCGCTAGCAGCAAAAACTTTATGCCCATTATTGTTTTGGCCTTTTCCTGACATCACTTCACCTTTCTTTCCACAACTATTTCTTGATAATATGAGGTTTGGGGCTTTAGCATTAGCACTGATAGCAGTTTAGAGCTAGCTTAAGTGCAACTGTTCCACCGAGTTTGTACTTTGAGACATTTGTCTATCGTCACAAAGTGTATAAATGGTGTATAAATCTGTTAAAATACAGTGGACTGACTTTGTGGGTAGTCATTCCCATATTTTGCGGGAAAAAGGAAAGAAACAAGTCATAAAAGAAAATGTCTAGCGCTAGCAGTCTGACGCAATTAACATTAGCTGTTGTGACGATCACGCAGCACACCGAGAACAGTTTTAAACCCCTGTACACGGCATTAAAATATGTGGTCGACGTACAACGTATAAAATAATTTAAGGAGCACAAATATGGTTTAAGACTTTTATGCTAGCTTCTGTGATACTCCTGCAGTTGCGTTGTAGTTTGTTCAGAAAACTGGCTAAGAAAGCTAACTAGCTTCTGACGCTAACTTCTTGTGTGTTTATATGGTTATCTGTTTATTATTTTGCTTAATATTTTTATAGTCTAAACACGATACATGTTTCAGTTTAATTGTAAAATGATAAGGCAACTCATGTTTCAGACTGTGCTCTTAAGTTGAAAACCCCACTGCTGTCTAAATCACGTTGTTAGCCCATAATTTATATTTTATAGCTCTGTAACCAAATAGTCTGTATGGATTGAATCAAGCGGTGTAGCGTAGAAGGGCTGACATTGTTTTTTACTAGTTTTTGCTGTTCTAAATGCGTAAAGTAGAACTACAATCAGAGTGTGAAAAACCTTGTAAATCTTTGGAGAGCTTTTTTTCACAATGCTGAAACTATGTTTCACAGCATAACAACATTTAACAAGCTGCAGCTCCTTCTGCCCTTTATTTCTCATATACAATACAACTGCAAGTTACATCATTTTGTAGATCTGAACTTGTTATTCCATAAAATGCAAAACCACAAAATCCGTCTAGGGTCCTTAATAGCTTATTTCACCTGGCTATTTCACCACTGTTTGTTTCCTTTCAGGCCCACTTTTACTATATGCTTTTTCTTTTTAACACCATTGTTCCATAACACTGTTTTAACAGTTGTTCCATTAATGTCATGTTATCTAAAATAGTAATCCTACTGCAGTATGACATAGCATGCAACTGACACACTGACAGGCACACACTCATCTTTATTTGGATGCCACTAGGTGTGTGTGTGTGTGTGTGTGTGTGTGTGTGTGTGTGTGTGTGTGTGTGTGTGTGTGTGTGTGTAGTCAGCCCCATTATATAATAAAGGATTAGTGCCTAGATACACTCAGGCCCAGTATGGAGTCTGTTTTTATTAGACAGAGAAACCCATTAACACCCACATACACACATACATACAGTAGCCACACACATAAACATGCATGCTGACACACACACACACACACACGTAAATATGTACACAGATTACCTTAATTCTGTGCTGAAATTAGGCTCTATCGAATACATTTATATAGACAGACACACACACACACACACACACACACACACACACACCTAAGTGCTATGCCATCTGCTGTCAGGTAAGTCTTGTTCAGCTGATGAAGACAGAACACAGTCCAAATCCAGAGAAAGCAAATCCATCATGCCTGGACTGAACACCATGTTCTGCTCTACACAGTGTATACAATAATCATCGAGGAATGATGGCCATAAGAGACAGAGTGAAAGCAAAGTGAAGGAGAGACAGAGAAAGAAAGACAGGAAAACATGAAAATAGAGAGAGAGAGACAGAGAAATGAATGACAAGTAGCTGAAATGAGGTAGAAACGGACGCTAAACTCTGCATGTCACAGATGACTGGAACCTGACTGACACAAAGCAAATCCAATCTAGTTCAGCCTTAATCCCTCAATGGAACTGGTATTACCCAGATTCATTGATAGCCTACGGCTCTGACTAATAGGCTACTGTCAACAGTGACATGCAGAGCTAGATGTGTATAACCAGTCTCTCAAAATACCCAAAAGGTACAGAATCTCAACTCAAATAGACTTCTACATGTAAACGACTTGGGATTTCGCAAGAGTGAGTGCTTACGGAGTCTGGGACCAGCTCTGTAAACAGCTGCATGCCTCTTCTTGTCCATCTAAAATGAAGCTAATCCAATCTGGTGACGCACGGGCTTCAATAGTAGGCCCCATATAGGACTCGGTGCTTTTAAAAACACACAGCCAATCCACTCTACTCCAGTCCTAATCCTTCTGTACCACCAGTAGTAAACTGGCCTAATATGGCCTGATTACATTGCAACAGCAATTAGGGGCCTTGGAGTAAAGAGGGACTTACACTGAATCAGTGATGAGGACAGAGGCTAAGAGCTTAGTGAAGTAGAAATGCATTGTCTGCTGCAGCCTTTAATAGAGATATCTTGACATTTGGAGTTTTAATTGGCTATTTTTCTCCAACAGACATTTTTCACATGGGGGGGGTTCTTTATTTGCCATTCAGTTTCCCTATATTGGCTTGTTAGCATTAGGAAAAAAATACACGGTAATTATTTTTGATAAATACTACAACTGCGATGTGAACAGCGATAAGCATTGTAATCAAAACCTGAGATTTCCGTGGCCGCAGGAAACGCTTCTGACTAGTCCGAGGAATCTGCAAAAAATCTTGTGTTTTCCCCCTCAGATAACCTGATTATATTACAGTAAGTCGGGATTTTCCACCAGCGTGGAACTCCGGCCCCTGACTGCAGCGTCGGCTCCTCAGAACAAACCCTCAGCTGTGTGGTCCTGCAGAGTAAAAACAGGCCTGAACCTAAGCCACGTGAATTCGGTTAGTGCGGAATGAACTGACCGAGGCTGTGAGGGAAATTCTGCTTTCTGAAGTACGGTCCATCCCCTGAAGTACTCATTCACAGACCATCCATATGGGTTTCTAACACTGTCTATCAACTACTGGGACTGACCAGGATCATGGCAACATATCACTATGTGGAACCCATGCGGGAACCCTAAAGAGACCGTCCCATGACCTATTTTAGGTACTTGGCCAAAGTTTAAAAAAACAAAGAACTAGGGAATCCATTCTCCGTATCGGTGCCACAAAAAACAAATCCCAAACTTGAGTCTCTCTGCAGAGCGAGGGAATATGAGAGACTGAGCAGAGGAAGTGTGCAATTGTTGGCCAGGGCAATATGATGTTGGTGGGTCAATGAAGAGCTGCAAGCCTTCAATTTACACTGGCAGAAAGCAAAGCAAGAAAGAAAGAAAGAAAGTGGGAGGAAAAAAGAGAGACAAATAGAGATGAATAGGGAGAGAAAAAAAAAGTTTCCTCAGGCAGTTGAAATGATACACATGGCCAACTGGGATGAACCACTAAGTACAGATATAGCTTCAGACAGACTTGCTGTGTATACACACATATACAGCAAGCATGTCAACTTACAAGAGTGTGTACACAACATAAAGTAGGCCATATGCAATTTGAGGAGATCTATATATACACAGTATCTGGCGCACTCTTCTGATATGTTCAAAACAACTATTTTGCACCAAGATGTTTTGGATGTATTCATGACATTGTGGGTTCAAATTTGGCTTGTGGCCTAGATTGAATGTCCCGTCTCATTTTCCCTACTGTACGCAGACTATACATCATACTAAAACCACCTTTGAACAATTCATGTATCAACTGGCTCAAAAATCCTTCTTTTTTTCCCATGACTGAGGTGGATTTATCAGGTGGAATCAGAAGGGGACGAATGCTTTCTCCTGGATTCACCTGGTTGGTCTATTTCATGGAAAGAGCTAGCGGTCCTAATAGTTTGCACACTCAATATACAGTCAAGTAAGCAGTAATTCCCCAAAAAAAACATGTATTTTCAGTTTGATGGAGGAAACTGCACATAAAGGAGAGGAAACGTAACAGCGCACAGACCATTAAACACAATTTGGAGTGAAGTTCGGGGGGAAATTTGCTGGATAACTGACGTCCAAGTTCAATTTCAAGCCTGGGGACAAATGTGAAAGCAAATGCATTTGTTGGAAAATAAGACTGCAATTAAAGTCAAATCCAAGAATCTCAGCACAAAAACAAAACCATGGCCTGGTTCTGCTGTAAGATGACTTTCATGCCATGGAGAGCGGTGGGACAGAGAAACGGGGGATGACACGACAAAGGCAACGAGCACGATTTGAACCCACAGGCTCATCAAAAGCTGATAACTCTCGCTAACTTTAGCTGAGTGTGTAAATGACCTGGAAGAGTCAGCTACTACAATTATAGGCCACATCAAGCCAGCAGGAAATCTAAGCCCAGTGTGGTGAGAAGGAGATAGAGTTACTATTGCAAGACTTTCTATTTTAAGTCAAAAGCCTTACAGTACTGGCACAGTGAACTAGCATCGGACCTTTAAAGTAATGCACCAGTGAGCTGAAGTTTCTCTTTTTCTGCTGGTGCTGTTTTACATGCCACTGCGGACCCATAATCAAAAGTTGATGGTCTGTTCTTTTGCCTCATATACAGGTTTTAATGTGAAAGCCATGTTAGATGAATCGCCAGCCAAAAAAGACCAACCCTAAACTCACTGTCCCTAAACAAAGGTTTTAAAAAGCCAATCCAATACTTAACGCTGACTTCTACAAGACAATCTAATCAGCAATCTTACCCTGATATGATGGGAGAAAGCATTACAAGGAATTTTATTCAAACCCACTATATAAACAACATTAAGATTGCAAGAGGGAAAAGTAAAGATCGGTCTTAAGGCCTATTTGCATGGGACTAGCATGATGTGGGGACCTCATGCAGTCACTGAATTATTCCCCAGCCTCTGAATTCTGTGAAACGCATTCGCATGGGATAATGAAATTCATTGACATCACCGGTGCCTCGCATATCAGGTCACACAGTTTGTCAGTTCCTGATTTAATAAGGCAAAACTTAAAAATAAGCTTCTTCTAGATTCTAATACTGCCTCCATTTTTCATGACAGAAGGAAGATAGCAATCACGCATCTAGAAGATGAAGAAGAAGAAAATAAATAAGGGATGTGTGCCCGGTCTAAAGTAGTTGGGATTTTGCCTTCTGTAAAAGAGTGAGTATACATTCTGAGAGGAGGATCCATTAAAAACTCATAACATTTCTTGTAGAATTCTGGCCCAAACCCATCAGGGCCTGGGGATTTCCCATTTTTGAGAGTTTCTATAGCCTCATATACTTCCTCTTTAGAGATTTCTTTTCCCAGAGAAATTCGGTCTCCTTCTGATAACCGTGGGAGGGAAATCTCATCCAGAAAGGTCTGCTGTATTATTACTGGAGTCTGAGGTATTCAGTGACGCATAGTACTCTCTCATAATTAGGTTAATCTCTTTGGTTGTCAATCTTGACACTCCTCACTTATCTTTCAAAGCAGAAATCACATTTAGCGAAGTTGTATTTTTGACTAATCAGTAATAAAATATGGTTGAAATTAAGGCAAAGTAAGGCAAAACTTGAAGTATGTGCCAAAAAGGCATTCAAAGCTTTCCTCTATAGATTCCACGACTACCTCCATTTTCCATGACAGGAGAAAGATAGAAATCATGCATCTAGAAGATCAAGAAGGAGAAAATATTTGAGTTTGATACGCACAGGATTAGTATTATCCAAAATACAGTAGGTAATTTGTGCTGGAATTTTTACCTAGCAAATTAAACATTATTAGTCCCATACAAATAGCATTTTGTGCTATTTGTATGCATTCTGTGGCTGAGTGGACTGTCAAACACGATGCAAGTTCAAGTCTGACTCTTTGACTTCTCTTGTCCTGTGACTCTCCACTGCATCTTATCTAATAAAGCAGCATAATGGCAAAAAGCATGTAAAAAGGCCATGTCCTCCCAGGATGCACATCTCTCACTCTCTCCCTCTCTCCTCTCTCTGCTGTTAAAAAGCTTTCACACAGGTTCTGTTATTGTCTAACCCATCTCCATTACTTGAGCTCAATTTAAGCTACAGGGCCATATAAGGAAATGCAAAGAAACGTATAAAGAATGTGGCCAGATAACACAGCTCTACTCCACCACCTCTTTTCTCCTTCCTCCTCATTCTTCTTTACCTCCTCTGTCTCATTATCTCTCCATCCCTCCTCTCTCTCTCTCTCTCTTTCTCTGTCTGTTTCTCTCTCTTGTCCAACCCCACATACCTAAAGCAGGAACAGGGCCACAGCCTCCAGAACTGCAGTATTTCCTCTTGACCCATTCAACCATTCATCCCCTGCATGGTCAGCAGGAGACAGGTGACTAAGAGGGAAATTATTCATTAAATTTCAGCCCTGAACTCCAAAGAATTCCATTGTTACTTTGACTTTCTCAGGCCTTAAATGTGAGAAAGTTTTGAGAGGGTCAGATGAGACAGATTTGGTTGGGATAGAATTATTACAGCGGGTAAGACAGATATAATGTATATTCAACGGTGTGGATTCAAATTAGAGACTAACAATTTGACTAATTATTGTTAACAGTGAACAACATCCAGGATACACCAGTTCCCTCTCTATCCACTCTAAATCTACATGAGTATCTAATTTATATAAGCAGTTTAACCTTTTTTACTTCTTTACCCGTCTTACTATTCATTTCAGGACCATAATTTTGTTATGTTTGCTTTTAAGTATCATGTGCTCCCCCACCGCAATTTCCTAAGTATTTTTACAAGCTATAAATGGCGAGTAAAGGAATTTTCCCTTGAACTTGAAATACCAGAAGCTTGTCACAGTCTTGGCTCCAAAACAAGGGACTTATCAGCTGTAAGGACCAACACAACTAGATGAGGTAGAAAGGGGAATATCCATTTGGACAGATAATGGACCAAACCATTGCTGACTTCCATTCCAACAGTATCAAACATAATGTGTGACTATCTGTGGCCATCTTAAGTGCAACAGCTTACCAACCACTCAAGGATATTGATTTCAGGGTCGTGGTACTGTACTCATGACATACAGTAGGTTCAAATCCGGTTCATGACCTTTATTACCTTTCATTCCCTTGCCCTCTCCCATCTCTCCAGTCTGTAGCCACTGTATATGATCTAATAAAGGAGAAATGCCAGAAAAAGTCTTTAAAATGAAACTTGGTTTGAACAAGAATGCACTCATGTCCGGTGGTAAGAGCCTTCTCAGTGTTTCAACATCAGCTATCAAAGACAGAGCCAATTCTTTTATCATCATCATCATCAGAGACTGTGGGGTTTGTATGCAACAGCAGTGATATGCAGTGCCTGATACAAAGCCAACTGCCGGTTAGAAGAAACAGTTCCCAGATCGGCTAGAAAAGGAGAGAGCTTAGCCTCTTAGTCCAGCATGCCTGACTGTATTAATCTGGACTGGAACTGTACACAATAATCCAGCAGGAACAAGGTAAAACAACATGAGTGATTGGCCACAACCAGAGCCTTCTAACTGAAAGGGTTGGGTTACTGAAGACACAAGTGAGTTCAGTGGCTGAACTCTTAGATAATTAGGGTTCTGGTAGGGGGGAATGTGTCGTAACCCAGAGGACATCCTGTTATACCTCCGATTCTCTCACTGGCTGTGAAGGAATATGGGAACTTTAGGGCGTACTTGATTGGTAGATGCTTGATTGATCCTAACCCCTCTCTAATACATGAGACTTATGCCACTCCACTCTTCCATCCGCTTCTTTCCTTAGAGTTTGACATTTGTTCCCGAACCGGACAGGACCCTGAACGGACTCGATGGGTTTGTGTCAGGTTAGGGTTCTTAAGTTCTCGGGTCTAAGTCAGGTTCAGATTCAAAAGTCTTGCAAGTCTTCAGAATTTGGGACATGGTCCGATTTGGCCCCGCAAAAAGATGTTTTCCCCCTCGGGCTTGGTGAGGATTCAGACACAAATTCTTTGGGTTTGGGGTTTCAGGCCTCTTCTTCTTCTACGCTCGTTTCGTCTCTCTTCCCAACCTCCCCTCTTTCTCCGGCCTGTTTAATATGCGGCTGTGCTCGTAGCAACAAGCCTTACATGGACTCCGGGAGACACTGACCAAACAGTCCCATCCGTCACCCTGCCCCGTCTTACATTCATTTACAGCTGCATCACCATTCCTGCTGTACAAACTCAATCTACTCTGGTTATATAATGTGTGTCGGACCAGAGAAAGACAGAAAAGCGCCCCATGCTTGACAATTTCCATCTGCAGCACAGATTTTTACATTGTTGGCGGACTGAATCTAAACCGCTGTTTTGTATTTTTCTTGGCCTGTCATAATGTTAGCTAGCTGTGTCAACTCTCACACATTGCCTGCCTCTGCTTCCAACAGAATGCAAAATGGCAAGAGCTTTACGATGTGGATCTATCCGTTTCAGAGTGAATTTAATAGCAGCTCTGCACCACTAACAGAAGGTTGTGGGGACTTTGGTGTGGGGACAATGAAGAGAGACTTAAACAGGTTTTAGCAGAGTTTGTGCTACTTTCACTGTGACTGGTCAGAGATCTAACCCTGGTTTTTGCCTTGTTGAGCTCAACCATAATCCATGAAAACCACATGATGGTGATCTCTGGGCTTATTGATTTCAGGAAGGGATCATCTAATTATGACACAGGAAATTCAACGACCCCCTACACTAGATATGGAGAGAGAGAGGGAGAGAGGGAGAGAGAGAGAGAGAGAGAGAGAGAGAGAGAGAGAGAGAGAGAGAGAGAGAGAGAGAGAGAGAGAGAGAGAGAGAGAGAGAGAGAGAGAGAGGTGAAATAGAGAACTGAAGTTAGTCTTGGTTTCTGTGTGAGTCAACTGAGAGACAACACAAATCAGACTCTTTCACTGCCTCATTCTCTGTGTGTAGCTTTCAATCTATCCCCTCTCTCCTCCCAATTCACACTCTCTCACACACCCACCCACACACACCCCCACACACAGTGTTTGTCTAAATGAACTAAGCAGAGTGGGCCATAAAAGCTTGTATTGTTGTCATGTCATGAGACTAAAAGCACAAAGACAAAGACAGTGGAAGGGGGTATCAGTGTACCCAACACCACATCTATACAGCTCTGGTACAAAAAAGATACTTCACCATGTTCAAAAAGCTAAAAGCATTCATTATCCTTCCTCTCAGTGGCACAATTACACTGCCAGGGCCTGAGTCCTATATATAGTCAAGTTATAGCATTGAAATCAGTGGAGGCTGTAATCAGCTGAATTGAAGACATGTAGGAATTTGATTCAATTTAGTCGTCTTACACAGATTTAGATGGGGAAAGTCCCATATCAGCCATCACATAAGTAAGTAAGTAAATTGAGTTAATATGGCCTATTCCTGCATAATCGAAGGAATTCACATGAAATCATATTCATCCACCTGCACTAAACCAACATGATTCTACCATATGAAAATCACAAAGAGAAAGTAAGTTTTGTTCTGGGACGTTCTGACTAGTCAGTCATTCACTCCTACTGGAAAATCATTCCTTTCAGTCAATCAGCTCTGAACTCACGCAGCTGACTGCCACAGCCAACTACAGTCCATCATTTGTCTCATTAGACAAAGAGAAACAAAACTTAGATTAGCTGCCACAAAAGAGAACGTCAACTTTGGAACCCCTCACCCAACAACATGCAAATTGAAATCAGTGCACCCTTCTAAAGGATCTGACATTTTCAGCTGTCGTTTAATCTAGTTAGGACAACATTTTTGAGTTTGGCTTTTCAATGCAACATGAGGCAATAACTCCAGATCCTGTTGAAGAGTCAAATGACACCCACATCCTATGACACATCCCTCTGAAAAGCCTATTTACTGTACAGGTGATGATACATAGAAATTTGATGAAGCAACATTGATGAGCAATATTGCCCTCAGCAAGATGAGGATTGTCACTTGGAACAGAAATCAATGTGGAAAACATATCATGCAAACATACTGCTTGTTTTAATTACTTGTAATGTCAGACTTATTGCCTCAAGACTCAGTTTTGCAATCTAGAATGACATCATCATAGAAGAACTTACTTCTTGCCCTTGAAGCATCCGTACATCCCAGCCATGATTTAACACTGCGGCGGAGGTGAAAACTCTCCTGTGCAAAAACAAACTTGTGTCTTCTGTCTCTTCCCTCTCTGCAAAATAAATGATGCTTTCCCCCCCGGTCTGTCCAAGAGCGGAATACGAAACCCTCAAATCCAACACGACAGAAAAGATGTCACTCCCAACTCTTTTCCACTGGAGAAGATAGCCCCTCTCTTCCAAGTCAAACCATCCTCTGAGCTTCTTCCCCTTTGGAGGTCCACAAAAGTCAAATTTCATACAGGACTCCCTTCTCCAAACTTTGGCAGCGGTGGCAGTGCAGCGAGCCAATCTCAACTGCTCCAGTACTCACATACTACAGCAGCCAGGGGGAGGATTATGACGGGATCAGGATAGCACACACGGAGTACAAAATTACAGGAATAAAGTTTGAAACACAGGAATCTCCTTTTCAAATGAATGGGGATTTAGTGTGCCTCCAGAAACAGGAAAAAACATGTGGTTCCTGAAGAATCACACGTCTCAGGAAAGAAGTGCAGTCCAAATTAGAGTGGTACAATGTACTGGCAGTCAGCTAGAGGGAAAACAACTAACTAACTAAATGACTGATTGACTGGCTGACTGGCTGCTGAAAGCCTCACTCCTCTCCTCCGGCCTCCACGACTGTTCTGCTGGAAAGGGAGGGCTGGAGGGAGGGGAAGAAGGTAAAGAGGGAGGAGTAAGGGAGGAGGCGAGTGTGACTACACTGCCCCCCCACATGCTCTTCTTACCCTCCCCACTTTTCTCTCTTTCTTCCTCTCCCCTGCCTTTCTCTTCCTCCCTCTCTCCCTGACTATTCAGCAGAAACAATAGCCTGTTGCCAATATTGTGCACGAAATGAAAAGTTTCAAAACTAACCAACACCAGGTATGCATTCAGATAGTGAGATTGTTTGGTTTGAAAGCATGCACAGGCGATGTGATGTGCCTTTGGCAGCCATATTGGAGGTCCACAGCTTTTGGAGCAATGGCTGAAAAAAGCTGGTTGCAATGGTAAAACACACAGTCGAATACACATAGCTAATTTATAGACTGTTTTTGACTGAGAACGGATAATTTTAACACTGATACATCAGATCTATTGTGTTTGTTTGTGTTTTGTTTTGATGTTGCCAGCTTGTTAGCTAGCTAGCTAGTAGTGGCTAGTCGTTGCATGTTGATGCTTTGCTAAATAACTTGCTGGTTAGTTAGCAAGCTAACAGTTTTTTTTTTTAACTAGGTTGACTTTTCAAGCTACAACTCTCAGCGCAATTGGAGTAGAGCAGCTAGGGCCAGAAGAGCGAGGCAAGACAGTTTACTGTGTTATACTAGTCGAAATGTGGAGACAAATACCTCATCAGACCATTCACTTTTAATTATAATGTGATTGAATGGACCTACGCCCATACATGACTATCTTTGTAGATATCTGTATTCCTGGCCAGCTATTTCTCTAACAGATCTTCATGATGGCGGCAGCAGTGGTTGCTAGGAGATTGTGATGCGTCTGAAAAGCCTCTATAACATGTCATCATCACCAGTAAACATTTGATGTTTTATCGATGTGAAATACAGTATATCCAAATATCTTTCTGCTATCAGTTTTTCTGTGCCATGATGTGAATTTTTTGTGCTTGACTGGGCTTGCTTCACTGTCTGCCAAACTCTGCCAGCTTGTATGAAAACATGTAGTCATGCAAACCTGGTATCTGTCTGTCTCTCTCTCTGTCTCTCTCTAGCTCTCTCCCTCCTCCTTTCCTCTCTCTCTTCTTCACCCCCCTCTCAGTAAGGGGTCTAGTGGTTGTGCGACAGCCTGTCGTAGCTAATCACTATTAAATAAGGGGCTTAACTACCTACAGCCACTACAGCTCTGTGTGGGCGGGCGTGTGTGTGTGTGTGTGTATGTGTGTGTGTGTGTGTGTGTGTGTGTGTGTGTGTGTGTGTGTGTGTGTCTGGTGACATAAGGGTTGATCCTGGCTGAGATTCCCTACCACTATCCTCTCTCTCTCTGACACGCACACGCACACACACACACACACACACACACACACACACACACACACACACACAAACACAGGCTGTGTCAACAGTACTATCAGATGTTTCAGCTAACTAACTGTGCTGTAGTTTGTCAGCTGAGTTGAGTTGAATGATCAATAAGAATCAGTATGGATTTAGAAAACAATGACACTCACTAAATCAATCAAAATACTTTCTTTATCTGACCATGGATTGGAGATGTTAGTAAAAGTTTCAGGATTTGGTTCTTGGAAACATGCTTCGTCACAACAGCCGCTGAATCTAATCCTACTATACAAATACAAGTGTGATCTTAGTGCTGGGATGTTTGTGTGAAAATTAGCCCTGTTAAGTGACAAAAACACCCAAATCGCATTAATCATAAAACTATTCAGAGTGGTGTTAGCGGAATGAATTTCTCAATCCAGCATGCCCAGACTGATATCATTGGCCCATTTCTCTGCAGTGTGTGTGTGTGTGTCTGTGTCTGTCTGTGTGTGTGTCATTGTTTGCATCTGTCTGATTGTTGTCTGTGTTATTTTTCAATCCAAACATGCTGAAACTGATCTAAGCTGTCCAATTCTCCAGAGAACTGTGTGTGTGTGTGTGTGTGCGTGTGTGAGTGTGTGTAAACAAAGAAAGCGTCTGTATCAACTCCAGAGCTCAGCAGCTCCATTTCAACAGTATAAGTCTCTCCTCTATGTGTCTCTCTCTCTCACACACACACACACAAAA